>NC_084798.1:146630648-146933678 GCF_963169125.1 Humulus lupulus | reverse complement strand
CTTATAAGTCAGGCCTTGTAATCCTTAAACTTATAAGTCGGCCTTGTAAATCCTCGACTTATAAGTCGGACCTTGTAAATCTTCGACTTATAAGTCGGGCCTTGTAATCCTTCAACTTATAAGGCAACCTTGTAATCTCTCGACTTATAAGTCAGCCTTGTAAATCCTCGACTTATAAGTCGAGCCTTGTAAACCCCTCGAATCATAAGTCTAGCCCTTTTTAATCCCTCGACTTATAATTCTGGCCCCCTTCTATTCAAGTATACCATCGACTAGCAAACTGAGCTTTTGGTTAGGTACGATAGACAGACTTCCGACTTATCAGTCGGGCCTCCTAATCGGGGGTAGACATACATATACTATCTTTATCATACACAGATACAGCACATTACAATGTACTTACAAATATACACATGCGCAATTATAATTATGTTCATTAGCTGGGCTTGAGCCCTTATCATGTTTACATTTAACAGTTGGGCCAAGCCCCAGTCATATAACATTTAACAGCTGGGCTGAGCCCTAATCATAATACATTTAATAGCTGGGTCGAGCCCCAATCATAATACATTTAATAGCTAGGTTGAGCTCTAATCATAATACGTTTAATAGCTAGGCCAAGCCCTAATCATAATACAGTCAACAATGGGGCCAAGCCCTAATCATGTTACATTCAGCAACGGGGCCAGGCCCTAATCACGTATCTCACACATCGGGTGTAGCTTTCTTACCTTTGGTCCAAGCACAAGACAATAAGTAAGAAAGCACGACCCCCACGAACGATCCTCTCCCAAGCCGTAGTGGTAACTTAGTCACAACCCACAAATAACATTCTAATTACTATTCGATTCCAAAATAGAACCCCAGACCAATCCCGTGCTCTCAGGACCTCCAATTCCCCCCACACAGGGTGGTAAAATCGTCCCTCGATCCCCTGGGCCTATGCCCTAAAAATACAAAAATAAAGGGCCTTGAAAATGGCCTAGTGCTGCAGCACAACCTTACAGGTACCGTGGCACACAGCCAGAGTCCCCTACCCTGGAATATCCGAATTTCGTGGCTCGAAAGAACAGGGTCGTGACTCCTCTACTAGAACCCATAAAAACTGGGTTTTCCCACCAATTTTCCTCGAGCCAAAACTCTCAAATCTTGCCCCAAACTTCTCTAAAATTCCCAAATGACTTTAAAAACCTAAATAACATATCATAAGCAATACTAACACCTCAAAAACTAAACTCAATCTATCACTCAAATCGAAACCCAATCATTGGTTTAAAACTCTGCAACAACTTAAAAAACAGTTGAGATTTACCAAGAAAACAAAGGAATACCTTACCTTAAAGAACAATCACGACCTTTATGTTGTTCCACTTAATCCCTAGCTTTAATCCTCCATTTTATCAGCCTCTCTTCCTCAAAATTCAACAAGGACCTCCCAAGGCTTCAAGAGATAGAGGGAAAAACGGGAGAGAGAGAGAGAGAGAGCTAAGAGTGTTCTAACCATACCACTAGCTTCTGGACTATCTGAGTGTATCCCTTCCTTAGGCTACAAATGACCAAATTACCCCTTAGCCCATTGGCTATTTTCTAATGCTCACAAGGGAAAATCCGCCATTTCCCACTTTTTCTCGTTAATCATAATTAACGTCTCACAAATTCCTACTATCACCAATATCCGCAAATAGTTACTAAATAATTCCCCATTACCCGATAAATCCTAATATTGTGCTAAATTACTATAATACCCCTAGGCTCACTTCGAGCCAGGTATCCGGCCCCGTTATGACTAAACCGCTAACTTGCCCCTTAGGATCGCCTCGTGTCGGATAACCAAAACATATTAACATAATAATGTGGTCTTGATCATAAAACACACACACATATATATATTAAAATATGCCATCAACGTGCCAAAATTATGAAAATGCCTTCTAATAAGAAATGGGCCCACAAGTAAGCTTAATACACCTAAACATGCCAATATAGTCATATAAGAAAATATAACTCACATAATTCATATAATAACATGCTCATAACACATAATCACTCAATTAATTCCATTATTGCCTCCCGGCCCCTAATCCAGGCACTAAGTCATATTAGAGAATTTGGGGCGTAACAAAGCTTCTTGAAGAAGAGCTTCAACATGAAAATGAGTCTCACTCCTCGAACTTGACCAAGTTCAAGAGTTTGACTTTCAATTTTTTTTCATGTTCTGGAAAAATAATAAGGATGCCAACTTTGACTACATCCCTGCTCATCTTCGTGACAAAGAAATCGCCAAGTGCATTGCTCATGAAGAGGAGGAGCTTGTTGTTGCTGCTAAAGAAGTCCTTGCCCTTCCTGGAGTCAAGCAAGAGGAGCCTGAAGGGGAAAATGTTGAGGTAGTGGAGTCTTGAGGAGGGCATCTTATCATTATTATTATTGTATCTCTCCTTGGATCGTAAGGTCCTTGTTGCAAAACAATGGCTGGTCGAGCAGCTTTTAAGCTCAGATAATATGTGTGACAATTTTACTCTTGCTTTATTCGTATTATATACTAATCAAATGATTTTATTTTGATATAATAATTTATTTTCCATATACAATTTAAACTCTATTGCTTATTTCAAATATTTAGAACATCTAGGTTTTTTTTTACATGTCCTCACTGGACGAAGCACAAAACTTTATAAATGTTTGAAAATTTTCTCAATATTACTCAATTGTGCTATTTTAACTTATTTACTTATGTGCGATCATGTATACACTATATGCCCCTAAGTGATCGAGGAGGTCAATCCTAGGTCACTTGCCAAAGAACCAGACTTGCTCGAGCAAACATAGATGCTCTAATAGTGTATCATATAGCAGTATGCTTGGAACTTTTGTTTAAGAATCACACGTGTTAGGTAATACTTGTTTAATAACAAAATTTGCAATACTGAGTGTGTCAAGCACACTCCCTTGTATATATCTCGTAACAAAATGGACAAAATGTGTCTATTGAATTTAAAATTTCTACGAGTAATGAATGTTTTTTAATAAAAATCATAAAGAATTGAATTGAACTAGGTTATTGGTCATTTATTAAGGGAAAAACATGCATGTTAACCATATAACTAAAAAAAACTTATCTGCGTAATAATTGGTAATAAAAAACACGAGAAATATGTGCCTTACAACCAAAAAATAAGCAATTGGGAAATAATCGTGCCTTTACAAGTAGAGTGGATTAAGAATAATGCTAAACATATCAAGTGGGAAAAACATGCTTTCAACAAGTATTCATTGATAATACTTTCGCAAGAGTTCACCATTCCATTATCTGTTGGGGTTTTATGCCCTAATTAAAACTCAAATTCTTTGTAATCTCATTTTATTATCAATAAAAGAATAGAAATCATTTTTTGACTTGGTCAATCACTTTGCTCACATGTTTTATTTTCATGATTATTTGTTTAATATAAACTTCTATTAAATCCCGAGCATATAGCTAATCTTATTTATAGTGACGTAATCACCGTGGAATATAAATATGATTTTATGTTCAAAATAAGTTAGTCCTAAGATTAGTCAGTGCACCGGATTTACACTGACTTGCCAATCTACGATATGATCTACTTACACATTACAATGTTATGTTCTTTCCAGAACATTAGCAAAGTAGATAAGATCGGATGTATTTGTTACATCGGACAGGACCGATATTGACAGTTGATAAGATAAGTAAACATATCGTTATTATCTATTCTAGTCATATCATATAGTTGACCATAGGTCCATTCAATCTCAATTCTGAGTGGTTAGTATTCTAACTGATTGTATTATTTGAGTTCTTTGACTTGTTCGTTACCAGCTTACCCTACGGACTAGCCCATACTTAAATCTTGGGAACTCGGTAGTATAATTGAGTGGGAGTGTTAATCATAGATATGAACATCTATAGCTTCTAATGAAGAAGTGAAACGATGGTTTCCTTTTAGTTTGGTTCAAGGTGTTAAATGATAGAGATCTCATTTCAGTAATTAAATTAGTTTACTGAAATATCATTTACAAGGAACTAAGTGTTTTAAGGATAAAATACAATGAGGGGTAAAACGGTATTTTAGTCCTATCTCATTGTAGACCGTCTATAGAGGATTGAGTGACAATTATGGTTGTAACAATGGATAATTAATAGCGTATCTATATTTGTTATAGAGCGTTCTATGAATTCAAGAGTGCAATTCCGAGTCTATAGTGGAGTCACGAGGAATTAATAAGTTAGTAAATTTATTTGTTAGATTTATGATAACTTATTGGAGCTTGATTTCATAGGCCCATGGTCCTCATTGTACCTTGGATAAAATCATCTAGATAGTCTCAATTAATTGATTTAATCATCAATTAGAATTATCAAAGTTGACCAGGTCAATTTTGGATAGTTTCACAGAGTTGTGTAATTTTGAGAAGAAAAGAGAATTTATGACAGATTTATTAATTAAGATAAATTGGTATCTAAATTAATAAATAAATTTAAATCAAGGTTCAAATTATAAATAATTAATTTGATAAAGGATTTAAATAATTATGTAATTAATTAATTCAATAGATAATAATACAGGCCTTGATTTTAAGTCCAATGGGCTTATAATCAAATGGGAAATTTCACGGGCCTATAGCCCATGATAATTTCGACCTAGGGCTTCAAAATGGCTGTTATTTTATTTATTTTTTAATTAAATTAAATGGCCTAATTGAGTCTATAAAAGGAGTGCTTAGAGGGAAGATTTTAGAGACGACAGATAAGTCACAAGTCAGATTTTCTTATAGTTTTATATTCTCTCTAAACACAAGTCCTTTTCTAAGCCACTTTGTTATTTTCTCTTCTTCTCTCTATATCTATCTCATTTGTTGAGAATTTCCCACACTAGTCTAGGTGGTTCTAAGGATACATTGGAAGATTGTGAAGAAAATAGAAGATCGGTTCAGTTTCTTGATAATACTCTGCGACAGAGAGGATACAAGAGTTAGAGAAACTGAAGGAAGGACTCTTTAATTCCGCTGCGTATACTGTAAGTATTCTATTCTTTGTTTCTCTTTGAATTCAATTTTAGAAACATGTTTTAGGCTATCTCGTATTAATTTGTTTAATATTAGATATACATGAAAATAAATAAAGTTCCTGTATAAGATTTTTCCAACAACTGGCCTCAGAGCCTTTAGTAATCTTTATTTTCATGCATGAACATGTTTAAAATTGGATTATTTGATATGTTTGAATAATTGGATGGTTTTCATGTTTTTATGAGCTTATTGATTTTATGTGAATTTTAGCAATTTTTAGGTTATTTTGTTGTATTTTCTAAGCTATTAATTTTTATATATGCTTTATTTTGTGTAAAACATGTTAAAAATTAATTAGAAAATGGTTTTGGTTTGAAAAATTGCACAAAATGTTTTTAAAAAAAAATATTGCACTAGCTCCCATGCGCGCGCGCACCCCAGCCCCGCGCGCGCGCCACCAGCAGCCACAACACTCGGGTGAACAGTACCTGATACGGGTACTGTTCATCCAGATGTTTTTTTTGAAAAATATATAAAATTAAAATTGTAGAAATTTATTATGTATAATCAAAACCTAAAATATCTTTTTTGTTTTATCATTTAAATTTTTTAAAATAAGATATTTTGGTTAGTTGAGATTTAAATAATTAGATATTTTCTACAAAGATTAAAATTCAAATTTAAAATTAGACTAACAACTTAATTTTATATCTTTTAATATATTAAAATATTAGAATTATGATATCAGATATTTAAGATATTTTCATTTAAATTCTTGATATTTTTATTAAATCTTTATTTGAAAATATAAATATCTTTTTATTCTACAGTTTTTAATATTTAAATTATTTGAAATTTAATATTGTTAGTTAGATATTTTTATGGATATTTGAATTTGTTTAACTATTTGAGATATTTTAGGCTTGTTATAACTATTTGTATTTTATTATTTTTAAATGGTTAAAATATTAGATAATAGTAGTAACAACACAAGATATTTTTTGAAAATAGTTTAGATATTGATTTTAAAATTTAAAATTGGTTAAATTTTGAAAAATATCATTTTTTTTCAGCCAATAAATAAAATATTTTAACTTTGGTTAATTGTTGATAAATTCTATTTAAATTAAATTAATATATTTTTTTTTCAAATTAACCTAAAACCAAGTTGATTGTTGATAAATGAAATTTAAATTAACTATTGTTAATTGTTGATAAATTTCATTTAAATTGACTTATTTTTGTAACAATTTAATTAATTTGAATTTTTTTTTATAAATTCTAGATAATTAATTGTGGTATTTTTGGAAATGAAATAAATTGTGGTATTTTTGCAAAAATTCATAGAATTGCTCATATAGTAACATGATTAGGCCCATCCAATTATAACTTGTCTGTTTGCACTATATGTGGTATTTTTGCAATTGGGCTTAGATGCATATAGTGGCCCATATGTTTGTTAGATATATGGTATTTTGCCAAATAAAATATTCATAAAAATGATAGGTTTTATTTGGGCCCATTAGAAAATGTAAAGTGTAAATTCCTCTCTTGTGGGTGATTCCACTTGTGAAGGCCCATTTGCTTTGCATGACTATAGTGGGCCTAATCAATTAATAACAATTAATAAAACGAAGGTTTAAATTCCTGTCTTTTGGACCTTGTATGGAAGATAGGGGGCCTTTGTAGTGGGAACGACATACTGGACCCAGCCCTCCTCCATACAAGCCCAATTGTTAAAGCCCATTTACCTGAGCTGGACTTAATTGTATAGGTTCATTATATTAGTTAAACCTAAATATTGATTAGCAACAAATTAATTCTAAATTAATTGAATTTGTTTCAATGTGACACTTTAGAATTAATAAGAAATTATAGGACTTTGGTTTTAAAAATTTTAATCTGTTTAATTTCTTTTTGGAAAACCATAGTCATTAATTTTCTAAAAATAAATAATAAAAATACTAATTTTAATTTTATAATGAGCTTATTTTAAGAATTTTATTCGATCTCCACCGTTGGTTTAACATAGTCAATAGCTTAATGGGGCCTCGAGGCGCTTTGATTCATTCCCCTACGGAAGGTGTTCATTAGTTATTTTGACAAGGTTAGATTTCGAAAGACAGATAATTATAGGTCAAATTCTACTAGACTCACCCCTACGGTGACTACTAGGACTAAATCTATGATTATGGAAACTGTGGGTCTAGCTCATAAAATAAGAGATTTTGTTTTCTTATTTTGTTCGAATAGTAGGTTGTTAATAATGGTGTCCATTATTAAAGGAGTTTACAACTCTATTTAACTAGTGGTATTTTTGACTCTCGCCAACCGGGACAAGGATATCATAGATTAGTTAAAAACCTAAAGAAATAGAGATATGATTGTTTTTGGTATTTTTTCTCATATCTTACATATTTTTGGTATATGTTGTGCTATTTCTTGAAATTTGAGTGAATAGAAGTTTTATTGAGCAAATGTGATTGATTTCTATTTTATTGGTACTTTGTAGTTTTGAGTTATGGCTGTGTCTACTCCCATCCTTTCTCAACTTTCAATGGAGAAACTCACTGGAGAAAACTTCCTTAAATGGAAGCAAAACATCAACATTGTGTTGATAGGTGACAACTCCAAGTTCGTCATGACTGAGGAATCCCCGGAAGTTCCAGCTGAAGGAGCTACCAAGTCTGTGAGGGACAAGTATGAGCGTTGGCAGGCAGCGCGGTACTACATGTTGACTAGTATGGTCGACACTCTCAAGACAAAGATGGAGAATGTCGAGACAGCCTACGAAATCATGGATCAGCTCCAAGACATGTTTGGTGCCAAGTCAGCGCAGACTCGTTTTGAGGCCACCAAGAAATATGCCAATGCTCGAATGGCACCTTCTCAACATGTTCGTGATCACCTGATCAAGATGAAAAACTACTTTCAGGAAGCTGAACTGCACGGAGCCATAATAGATGAGGAAACTCAAGTTGGCTTAATCCTCAACAGTCTTTCTCCAGCTTTCCTTCCATTCACCACCAACTATGTGTTGAATAAACTCAACTATGGTTTGACGCAGCTCATGAATGAGCTTCAGACTTTTAAGTCTATTATGGGTAGACCTAGTAAGGGAGGAGAAAAGAAGACAACTACTACTACTGCTGCTGATCCAGCTAAGGCTGAAGCTAACCAAGCTTCATCTTCAAAAGCTGGAAACAAGAGGAAAGGTGGGCAAAACAATAACCCCAAGCCTGCAAAAGCTGCAAAGGCGAGTGCGCAACCAAGTGCACAGACGCCTAAGGGGAAAAACAAGAAAAACAAGAAAGGTAAAGGTAAATGTTTTCACTGCAAAGAAAAGGGGCATTGGAAACAAGATTGCCCCAAGTTTCTAGCAGATAAAAACAAAGGTAATGATTATAGTTCATTTATCTTAGAAACATGTGTTTTAGAGAATGCTAACTCTGTTTGGATTATTGATTCTGGATCTACTAATCGTGTTTGTAACTCTTTAGAGCTTCATGAATCGTGGGAGGAAGTGAACGAAGGCGGCTTAAAGCTTAGAGTTGGAAACGGAGCGTTCGTTGCGGTCCAAGCTAGAGGAAGAGCTCGTCTGAAGTTCGGAAATAAATTTTTAATTTTAAAAGATGTATTTTTTATTCCGGATTTTAGTAGAAATTTAATTTCAGTTTCCATGTTGCAATTAGAACTATTTGCTATGACTTTAACAAGTTTTAATATATCTATTTCTTTCAATGGATCACAATTGTGTATTGCATGTTTGGAAAACGGGCTTTATATTTTGCGACCTAACGAACCCCTCGCTCTTAACAATGATTTATTCAAAGTAGCTAAACCTAGGACCAATAAACGTCAAAAGACCGATAACAATAATATGACGTATTTATGGCACTTGAGACTAGGTCACATTGGCTATGATAGGATTCAAAGACTTACAAAGCACGGACCTTTGAGGGAACTCACCTTAGGTGAATTACCTGTCTGTGAATCTTGTCTAGAAGGCAAACTGACCAAGCGTCCATTCTCTGCAAAGGGTGATAAGGCCAAAGAACCACTTGGTCTTGTGCATTCAGATGTTTGTGGACCTTTGAATATACAAGCCAGGGGTGGTTTTGAGTATTTCGTCACTTTCATTGATGATTACTCTAGATACTCATGTCTTTACCTAATGCATAGGAAATCAGAAACATTTTCAAAGTTTCAGGAATTCCTAGCAATGGCTCAGAACCAATTAGGTAAAAGGTTAAAGATCTTGCGATCTGATAGGAGTGGAGAATATTTGGATATGCAGTTCCAAGATTATTTAACTGAACTTGGGATTTTATAACAACTTACTGCCCAGGTACTCCGCAACAAAATGGTGTAGCGGAACGCCAAAATAGAACTTTATTGGAAATGGTAAGATGCATGCTTAGTTACTCAACTCTACCAACTTCGTTCTGGGGACATGCAATTGAAACCACAAATGACATTCTCAATGTCGTGCTGTCAAAATCAATCCCCAAAACACCTTTAAAACGCTGGAATGGTCGTGAACCTAGTTTACGCCATTACAGTATCTGGGGGTGTCCCGCTTACGTCCTGAGGAAAAAGGAGGGAAAGCTAGAACCGTGAACTGAAGTTTGCATGTTTGTTGGCTATCCTAAAGGTACTCGGGGTGGACTTTTCTACAGTCATCCAGAAAAGAAAGTGTTTACTTCTACAAATGCTACTTTTCTGGAAAATGACAATGTCCAGAACTTTAAGACTCGCAACAAAGTAGTTTTAGAGGAGATGGTTAAAGAATTGACTCCAACCAATGTTCCATCGTCATCAACGCGTGTTGATGATGAAATTCCCACTCTTCATGTACAACCGACGTAAGTCGATTTAAATGAAGAAAGTAGCACTGTTCCTGAGCAAACAGTCACGGAGCCTCGTCGTAGTGGGAGGGTTTCTAGAAACCCAGTTCGCTATGGTTTGGATGGTGAAACCAATATGGTTGTTGGTGACACTAGTGATGATGATCCATTGTCTTTCAAACAGGCAATGGCTAGCCCTGAAAAGGAACTATGGCTCGAAGCCATGAAACAGGAAATGGAGTCTATGTACTCAAATTCCATCTGGGATCTTGTGGAAGCACCTAGTGACTTTAGGGCCATTGGGTGCAAGTGGATCTACAAGAAGAAACGAGGTGTTGATGGAAATATCAAGACTTATAAAACTCGATTAGTGGCAAAGGGTTAGACCCAAAGAGAAGGCGTGGACTATGAGGAAACTTTTAGTCCGGTAGCCATGCTCAAATCCATTCGCATCCTCCTATTCATAGCATCCGCTCTCGACTATGAGATTTGGCAAATGGAAGTCAAGACAGCTTTTCTTAATGGAAAGCTTGACGAGG
Organism: Humulus lupulus; assembly: GCF_963169125.1. Classification (NCBI taxonomy): domain Eukaryota; kingdom Viridiplantae; phylum Streptophyta; class Magnoliopsida; order Rosales; family Cannabaceae; genus Humulus; species Humulus lupulus. The sequence goes on along the minus strand of NC_084798.1, from coordinate 146,923,264 downwards.
TCATTTATATGGATCAACCAGAAGGATTTAAAGTATCTGGACAAGAAGGAAAAGTTTGTAAGTTAAATAGGTCCATCTATGGACTTAAGCAAGCTTCTCGTTCCTGGAATCTTAGGTTTGATGAAATAATCAAAACTTATGGCTTTGAACAAAATATTGATGAGCCCTGTGTTTTTTAAACTGAAGGCATATCAAATAGTGGTATTCCTGGTTCTTTATGTAGATGATATCTTACTCATTGGAAACAATGTTAAGAAATTATCAGATGTGAAGAATTGGCTGAGCACTCAATTCCAGATGAAGGATTTGGGTGAAGCAAATTATGTTCTAGGTATCCAGATCATCAGGGATAGAAAGAACAAACTTTTAGCTCTATCTCAAGCAGCTTACATTGATAAAGTGCTTGAACGTTTCTCAATGAAAAATTCCAAGAAAGGGCGTCTACCGTCCCGCCATGGAATTCATCTTTCAAAGAAGCAGTCTCCCCAGACTCCTGAAGAGAAAGATGCAATGAGAAAAGTTCCTTATGCATCTGCAGTTGGAAGTCTGATGTATTCCATGTTGTGTACTAGACCAGATATCTGCTATGCAGTGGGAGTAGTGAGCAGGTATCAGTCAAACCCAGGACCGGAACATTGGATAGCAGTTAAGCATATCTTGAAGTATTTGAGACGAACTAGGGATTATATGTTAGTCTACAAGGGTGGTGTTCTGAACCCTGTAGGCTACACCGATTCAGATATTCAGACTGATGTTGATGACAGAAAGTCTACTTCTGGAATGGTGTTTACTCTTGGGGGTGGAGCTGTGATTTGCAGAAGCGTAAAGCAGCCTGCAATCTCAGATTCCACCATGGAGGCTGAGTACATAGCTGTGTCAGAAGCAGCTAAGGAAATAGTCTGGCTAAAGAAGTTCTATTCGGATCTTGGTGTTATTCTAGAAATGGATAAACCGCTTGTGTTGTATTGTGACAATACAGGAGCGATAGCCAACTCGAAAGAACCTCGAAGTCACAAGAGGAGTAAGCATATAGAAAGGAAGTATCACATTATTCGAGAATATGTGGCCAGGGGAGATGTGAAGGTTATGAAGATTGCAACTGAAGACAATCTTGCAGATCCGTTTACAAAGACACTGCCGGAAGCTACATTTGATAAGCATATCAAGGAGATGGGATTAGTAGAATTAAGGCATTAGTTTCAATTAGTGCAAGTGGGAGTTTGTTGGGGTTTTATGCCCTAATTAAAACCCAAATTCTTTGTAATCTCATATTATTATCAATAAAAGAATAGAAATCATTTTTTGACTTGGTCAATCACTTTGCTCACATGTTTTATTTTCATGATATTTTGTTTAAGATAAACTTCTATTAAATCCCGAGCATATAGCTAATCTTATTTATAGTGACGTAATCACCGTGGAATATAAATATGATTATTTGTTCAAAATAAGTTAGTCCTAAGATTAGTCAGTGCACCGGATTTACACTGACTTGCCAATCTACGATATGATCTACTTACACAATACAATGTTATGTTCTTTCCAGAACATTAGCAAAGTAGATAAGATCGGATGTATTTGTTACATCGGACAGGATCGATATTGACAGTTGATAAAATAAGTAAACATACCGTTATTATCTATTCTAGTCATATCATATAGTTGACCATAGGTCAATTCAATCTCAATTCTGAGTGGTTAGTATTCTAACTGATTGTATTATTTGAGTTCTTTGACTTGTTCGTTACCAGCTTACCCTACGGACTAGCCCATACTTACATCTTGGGAACTCGGTAGTATAATTGAGTGGGAGTGTTAATCATAGATATGAACATCTATAGCTTCTGATGAAGAAGTGAAACGATGGTTTCCTTTTAGTTTGGTTCAAGGTGTTAAATGATAGAGATCTCATTTCAGTAATTAAATTAGTTTACTGAAATATCATTTACAAGGAACTAAGTGTTTTAAGGATAAAATACAATGAGGGGTAAAACGGTATTTTAGTCCTATCTCATTGTAGACCGTCTATAGAGGATTGAGTGACAATTATGGTTGTAACAATGGATAATTAATAGCGTATCTATATTTGTTATAGAGCGTTCTATGAATTCAAGAGTGCAATTCCGAGTCTATAGTGGAGTCACGAGGAATTAATAAGTTAGTAAATTTATTTGTTAGATTTATGATAACTTATTGGAGCTTGATTTCATAGGCCCATGGTCCTCATTGTACCTTGGATAAAATCATCTAGATAGTCTCAATTAATTGATTTAATCATCAATTAGAATTATCAAAGTTGACTAGGTCAATTTTGGATAGTTTCACAGAGTTGTGTAATTTTGAGAAGAAAAGAGAATTTATGACAGATTTATTAATTAAGATAAATTGGTATCTAAATTAATAAATAAATTTAAATCAAGGTTCAAATTATAAATAATTAATTTGATAAAGGATTTAAATTATTATTTAATTAATTAAATCAATAGAAAATAATACAGGCCTTGATTTTAAGTCCAATGGGCTTATAATCAAATGGGAAATTTCACGAGCCTATAGCCCATGATAATTTCGACCTAGGGCTTCAAAATGGCTGTTATTTTATTGATTTTTTAATTAAATTAAATGACCTAATTGAGTCTATAAAAGGAGTGCTTAGAGGGAAGATTTTAGAGACGACAGATAAGTCACAAGTCAGATTTTCTGATAGTTTTATATTCTCTCTAAACCCATGTCCTTTTCTAAGCCACTTTGTTTATTTTCTCTTCTTCTCTCTATATCTATCTCATGTGTTGAGAATTTCCCACACTAGTCTAGGTGGTTCTGAGGATACATTGGAAGATCGTGAAGAAAGTAGAAGATCGGTTCAGTTTCTTGATAATACTCTGCGACAGAGAGGATACAAGAGTTAGAGAAACTGAAGGAAGGACTCTTTAATTCCGCTGCGTATACTGTAAGTATTCTATTCTTTGTTTCTCTTTGAATTCAATTTGAGAAACATGTTTTAGGCTATCTCGTATTAATTTGTTTAATATTAGATATACATGAAAATAAATAAAGTTCCTGTATAAGATTTTTCCAACATTATCTTCCAATTAGCTCACCATTGAATCGAGCAAGTTTGTATGTTCCTGGTTGTAGTACTTCGACGTTCTGATATGGTCCTTCCCAATTTAATCCCAAAACTCCTACTGCAAAATCCCTAGTGTTTTGGAACACTTGCTGGAATACTAGATTTGCTGGGGAAAACTTTCTATTCTTGACTCGAGAATTGAAGTATCTGGCTCCTTTTTGTTGGTAAGCAGCCACTCACAATTTTGATTTTTCTCTTTGCGCTTCGATCATGTTGAGGCTTTCAGCTAATAATTGGTGGTTTTTATCGTTGTCATACGTACTTCTCTAATAAGATGGGGGGTTAACTCAACTGGTAGCATTGCTTCATATCCATAAGCTAGGGAGATTGGAGTATGTCCAGTTAAGGTTTGAGCAGTAGTTCGATATGACCATAAGACTTTCGGCAAAATATCTGACAAATTTCCTTTGGCTTGCTTGTCTGTTTGCTTGGGGATGAGCAACTGTGGAAAAGCTTTAGGTGATAACATGCCTTATAAAAAAAATATTTAAATGTGTCGTTGTCAAACTGAGTGCCATTACCTGAAACGATCTTCTTTGGTAGCCCATATTTGCATATGATGTTTTTGACTATGAAATCGAGCACCTTTCTAGATGTAATTGTAGCCAGTGTTTCGGCTCGATCCACTTTGTAAAGTAATCCCCCGCGACCACCGCAAATTTGACGCCACCCTTTCCTGATGGGAATTTCTCGATCAAATTAATGCCTTATACTGCGAAGGGACATGGGCTCTGCATTTGTTTGAGTTCATTAGGTGTTGTTCGAGGGATTTTGGAGAATCTTTGACACATTTTCAAACGTACTCCGTGGAATCTTCATTCATCGTGGACCAAAAACATCCTTGTCTCAGTATCTTCTTGGCTAGAATTTTCTCCTACATGGTTGCCACAAAATCCCTCATCCATTTCTTCCATTAGCAGGTCAGCTTCTGTTTTAGTAACACATCAGAGCAAAGGCATACCATACCCTCTTCTGTACATTACTCCATCAATAAACATGTACCTAGCAGATTTCCTTGAAATTTTTCAAGCTTCATTTCATTCTTGAGGCAGTGTGTCGTGCACCAGGTACATGGCTATAGGAGTCATCCAGGAGGGAGTATTATCGAGCATTAGTGTTTGATCCATTTCTTTAATACTTGGTTGGGTTAGGTGCTATACTGGTATTATGTTTAGGGTGTCTGCATCCTTAGCACTTACGAGTTTTTCTTGGAATTTTGGTCACGGAGCACTTGATGGATGGTAAATTTTTTGAATTGTGATAGGAGATCTTTCACTTTGCTGAGGTAGGGTGCCAATTTTATTCCTCGAATTTGGTATTCTCCCAACACATGATTCACTACCAGTTGTGAACCACTATATATGTATACTGCCACAACTTTAACATCTCTAGCGAGTCGTAATCCTACTAGCAAGGCTTCATACTCAGCATCATGGTCCCCATTGTACCTTGGATAAAATCATCTAGATAGTCTCAATTAATTGATTTAATCATCAATTAGAATTATCAAAGTTGACCAGGTCAATTTTGGATAGTTTCACAGAGTTGTGTAATTTTGAGAAAAAAAGAGAAATTATGGCAGATTTATTAATTAAGATAAATTGGTATCTAAATTAATAAATAAGTTTAAATCAAGGTTCAAATTATAAATAATTAATTTGATAAAGGAATTAAATAATTATTTAATTAATTAAATCAATAGAAAATAATACAGGCCTTGATTTTAAGTCCAATGGGCTTATAATAAAATGGGAAATTTCACGGGCCTATAGCCCATGATAATTTCGACCTAGGGCTTCAAAATGACTATTATTTTATTGATTTTTTAATTAAATTAAATGTCCTAATTGAGTCTATAAAAGGAGTGCTTAGAGAGAAGTCAAAAGAGAAGGTTGATAAGTCACAAGTCAGATTTTCTGATAGTTTTAGATTCTCTCTAAACACAAGTCCTTTTCTAAGCCACTTTGTTATTTTCTCTTCTTCTCTCTATATCTATCTCATGTGTTGAGAATTTCCCACACTAGTCTAGTTGGTTCTAAGGATACATTGGAAGATCGTGAAGAAAATAGAAGATCGGTTCAGTTTCTTGATAATACTCTGCGACAGAGAGGATACAAGAGTTAGAGAAATTGAATGAAGGACTCTTTAATTCCGCTGCGTATACTGTAAGTATTCTATTTTTTGTTTCTCTTTGAATTCAATTTTAGAAACATGTTTTAGGCTATCTCGTATTAATTTGTTTAATATTAGATATACATGAAAATAAATAAAGATTCTGTATAAGCTTAATCCAACAACTGGCCTCAGAGCCTTTGGTAATCTTTATTTTCATGCATGAACATGTTTAAAATTGGATTATTTGATATGTTTGAATAATTGGATGGTTTTTTCCATGTGTTTTATGAACATATTGATTTTATGTGAATTTTAACAATTTTTAGGTTATTTTGTTGTGTTTTATATGCTATTAATTTTTATATATGCTTTATTTTGTGTAAAAATTGTTAAAAATTAATTAGAAAATGGTTCTAGTTGAAAAAATTGCACAAAAATTTTTTTCAAAATTTTTTGTTCTGGCTGCCATGCGCATGCGCACATCGTGCGCAGCAGGGCACGCACGCGCGCGCACAGCACGCCCAGTGTGGCGTGCTGCCCCTTTGGCACACCCACATGGGGCCATTTTGTAATGAGCATGCCTTGGTGCTTGATCATTAGTCATGTCTTGCACCAAGCAACCTCATGGGATAGGGTAGTGGCAGTTTTGTAATATTGCATATGTTTCCCAGACAAAAATCATATATGTTCCTAGGAAGACTTTATTTCCCTAGAAGGCTCCTTAGGGGGAGGTGACCTGGTGACTTAGGGAAGCACCGTGGCCATCAGCAGATAGGGGCCAAAGCTGTGTACTCCCTTGCCCTATCAAGGCTATATATTAATGAAATAACATTTATCCATACTTGCCCCTATGTGCTTCCTTGTTGCTTATGTGTAGCTTGTTTGTTAGCTTCGTTGGGCCACTGCATGCCATTTGCCTTGTTGTGTGCTTTGTGTTGTGTGGGCGTTCCTAGGAATGACTTGCTGTGTGCTTGCTCATACTTCGTTATTGCCCGTTGCATGTCCGAGATGTGTATGTGGCTAAACGCTGAGTTTGTTTGCCTGTAGGTGTGTGTTGTAGTCTGACTTGCTAGCTTGAAGAGTCTGCAAGTGCCGCACGTTCCGTCTAGTTGGAGTACCCAAATAGTCGGCCCGTGACAGTTGGTATCAGAGCCAAGTTAGAAAGCGCTTGGCAAAAACACACTATGGTGAGCAACACTCAGAGGATCGAAGCTCTTGAGAAGCAAGTAGGGGAACTAGATGGCCTGGACGAGAGGGTCAGGGATCTTTCCTCTGCAAGTCAGGACTCGGGATCGTCTGATGCAAACAATCACATAGCTGCGTTGGAAAAGGAGAATGATGTTCTTCTATCCAGAATTATCGCGTTGGAGAAAAGAAACACTCCAACAAGTACTTCTGTTTCCCCTCGGTGGGAAGAGCGCATCGCGGCAGTGGAGCACATGCTGAAGGAACAAGAAGTTTCCATAAATGACACGACGGAAGATTGCAGGGAGGCAGTCGGTGTGCTCAGAGAAGAAATGGCTGAGCTATCTGCCAAGGTAAACCTGACCATGCGAGCTTTTGGGAATGCCCCTGCAACAGGGCCAATAGGTATGGAGTATGGCCGAGCCAAAGTACCCGAGCCGAGGCCCTATAATGGGGCCAGAGATGCAAAGGATTTGGAGAATTTCCTCTTTGACATGGAACATTACTTTAGAGTCGTGCAAGCTGATTCAGAAGACGGAAAGGTCGCCATGGCTACCATGTATTTGTCGGGGGATGCCAAGGTGTGGTGGAGGACCAAGTATGATGACATAGAGAATGGCAGGTGTACCATCACATCTTGGGCGGACCTGAAGAGGGAATTAAAGACGCAGTTTCTGCCAGAAAATGTAGCTTACATAGCTTGTTGCCAGTTACGAGATCTTAAACAAGTCGGGACATTATGAGAATATGTAAAGAGATTTTCGGGACTGATGCTCGATATTAAAGACATGCCCGAAGTGGACAGGCTCTTCTGCTTCCTTGAGGGGTTAAAACCGTGGGCCAAGCAAGAACTTCAAAGACAGTGGGTATCTGATCTGGCCACCGCTCAAGCTGCTGCCGAACGCTTAACAAACTACACTCCGGAGAGCAGCCTGCCGAAAAGGGCTACTCCTCCAGCCAGCTCAAGTAGCGCCGGGAGTAAGAAGTCTGGGAAGTCCTGGCAGGGTAAGAGTGGGGGAGAGAAGAGGACAGCTGAGTCCAATTCTTCCAGTGGGACAGATGCTGCTGCAGGGAAGAAGCCGCTAGCTTGTTGGATTTGCAAAGGCCCACACAAGTCGGCAGTTTGCCAATTCTGGGGCAAGCTGAATGCCCTCATCAGCCAAGAACAACAGGGCGAAGGAGAAGAGGAAGAAGAAGAGTACGCGCACATGGGCGCTGTCCGCCTGTTGAACGCTCTCAAGAAGCATGGCGAGAAAGGGAAGAAGACCCTGGGGAAAGGGCTAATGTTCGTGGATGCTGCTGTCAATGGCAAGCCTGCCAAAAGCGTGATGATTGATACTGGCACCACCCACAAATTCATCTCTGAGCTCGAAGCAAAGCGACTGGGACTGAAGCTGGAGAAAGATGCAGGCCGCATGAAATCGGTCAACTCCAAAGCCTTGGCCACAACTAGCGTGGCTAAAGGGGTAAAAGTGAAAATCGACACGTGAGAGGGGCAGACTGACTTGGTGGTCGTCCATATGGACGACTTCGATTTAGTTTTGGGAATGGACTTTCTAACCGAGAAAGGTCCCATTCCAATTCCTGCCACTGGAAGCTTACTCATAATGGGAGAGACTCCTTCAATGGTACCCGCAAAGGTGAAACCACCCCCTGGTGTGAAGCTCCTCTCAGCTTTACAGTTCAAGAAGGGTGTGAGGAAGCAGGAGCCCACTTATGTAGCTGTACCCACCGTGTTCGAAGAAGTAGTGGAAGAAATTGTTCCACTAGAAATTACGAGGCTCTTAAAGATGTATGGGGATGTGATGCCAGATAAACTCCCCAAAGCCTTGCCACCAAAGAGGGGGATTGATCACCAGATAGAGCTGGTGCCCGGAGCAAAACCTCCAACAAAAGCGCCATACAGAATGGCACCCCCGGAGCTAGAAGAATTGAGGAAGCAATTAAAAGAGTTATTGGAGGCAGGCTTCATCAGACCATCGAAGGCGCCGTTTGGCACACCGGTGCTATCCCAGAAGAAGCACGATGGGAGCTTGAGACTGTGCATCGACTATAGGGCTCTCAATAAAGTGACAGTTCGCAACACCTACCCCATCCCTCTGATTGCTGATTTGTTCGACCAGCTAAGTGGAGCCAAATACTTCACAAAGTTGGACTTGAGATCGGGCTACTATCAGGTGAGGATTGCAGATGGGGATGAACCAAAGACTACGTGTGTTACTCGATACGGAGCATTTGAGTTTCGGGTAATGCCGTTTGGGTTGACAAATCCACCTGCTACCTTCTGTACATTAATGAACCAAGTATTCCACGAGTATCTAGATAAGTTCGTGGTGGTGTACTTGGATGATATCGTGGTTTATAGTGCCACGATTGAAGAGCATCAAGAACACTTGGCTCAAGTGTTTCAGAAGTTGAGAGAGAACCAGCTATATGTGAAGCGAGAAAATTGCTCGTTTGCACAGGAGAGCATAAAGTTCTTAGGCCACATGGTGGAACGTGGCCGTATTCGTATGGATCTAGAGAAGGTGAGGGAAATCCAGGAATGGAAAGCCCCCACAAACGTGAAAGAACTCAGCTCCTTCTTGGGCCTAGCCAACTACTATAGACGATTTGTTGACGGCTACTCAAGAAGGGCGACACCCTTGACCGAACTTCTGAAAAAGGGTGTGATTTGGGCGTGGACTGACAAGTGTGCTGAAGCGTTTAGGAGTTTGAAAGAAGCCATGATGAAGGATCCTGTTCTTGCCTTGCCAACTATTGGCAAGCCCTTCGAAGTACAGACGGATGCATCGGATTATGCTCTGGGAGGGGTACTAGTGCAAGAAGACCACCCGGTCACATATGAGAGCCGCAAGCTGTCTGAAGCTGAGAGGAGGTATACTGCCCAGGAGAAGGAGCTCCTCACAGTTATACATTGCTTGCGAGTGTGGAGGCATTACTTGCTGGGGTCAAAGTTCGTAGTGAAGACGGATAATGCAGCTGTGAGTCATTTCCTTACTCAGCCGAAACTGACCCCTAAGCAGGCTCGATGGCAGGAGTTTGTGGCGGAATTCGACTTCCGTTTTGAGCACAGGGTAGGACGTTTAAACCAGGCAACTGACGCCTTGAGTCGCAAAGCAGAGTTGGCAACTCTAAAGGTCTTGGCTAGTTTATCGGCTTGCCTGGTGAACACTCCACTCAAAGAACGCATCAAAGAGAACCTGGAGAAAGACCCAGTGGTCAGGACCATCCTGAAGCTCGTAAAAGAAGGCAAGACTCGCCAGTTCTAGGTAGAGGATGATCTTTTGTGGGCTCAAGGGGGGCGCTTGTATGTTCCGAAAGCTGGAGATTTACGAAGGACATTACTAAGCGAGTGTCATGACACCCTGTGGGCAGGTCATCCAGGGTGGCAGAGAACCCACGCACTCTTGAAGCAGGGGTACTACTGGCCACAAATGCGAGATGATGTAGTGGAGTACACCAAGACCTGTCTCGTCTGTCAGCAAGACAAGGTCGATAGGAACAAGACACCGGGTTTGTTGGAGCCCTTGCGAGTCCCAAGCCGACCATGGGAGAGTGTGTCGCATGACTTTATCACTAGTCTACCGAAGACAGGGGATCTAAGTGCGATCTTGGTTGTCATGGACAGATTCTCGAAGTATGCAACATTCATCCCAGTGTCGAAGTACTGTTCGGCAGAAGAGACAGCCAGACAATTTTTCAAACATATTGTCAAATATTGGGGAGTGCCCCAGAACATCGTCAGTGACCGACATGGAAGATTCACGGGGACGTTTTGGTCTGAACTATTCAATCTCTTGGGGTCACAACTAAATATTTCCTCGAGCTACCATCCGCAGACAGAAAGATTCAACGAGATGTTGGAGGAGTACTTGCACCACTTTGTCAATGCCAATCAGAAGAATTGGCCGCAACTACTCGATGTAGCACAATTTTGTTTAAACTCTCAAAAGAGTTCTTCGTCGAATAAGAGCCCTTTTGAAGTTGTTAATGGACAGCAACCACTGTTACCCCACACAGTGGACGAATATCGCGGTCGGAACCCGCAAGCCTTTCACTTCACAAAAGACTGGAAGAAAACAACAGAGATTGCCCGAGCTTATCTAGAAAATGCCTCAAGAAGAAGGAAGAAGTGGGCAGATCAGAAGCGCAGACCACTGGAGTTCAAAGAAGGTGACTTAGTGTTAATCAAGCTGAGGCCCGAACAGTTGAGATTCCGAAGGGACAAAGACATCAGACTCGTTCGCAAGTACGAGGGTCCGGTCTCAGTCATCTCAAAAGTTGGCCTAACTTCATACAAAGTCGACCTACCAGCTTGGATGAAGAAACACCCGGTCCTTCACGTCTGCAACTTGAAGCCGTATCATGAAGATCCAACAAATCCAGAGCGCAACCAGTCAACCAGAGGAGGAGTCATTGTTCAGCCAAGGAGCAAGCGTCAACCTGAAGAAATCCTGGCGGAAAGAACGGTCACCACTGACCGTAAAAAGCATAAAGAATATCTGGTAAAATGGAAGGGGCTCGCTGATGACGAAATCAGCTGGGAGAGGGCGGAAGACTTGAAGAAGCTTACACAGAAGATTGAATATCTACAAGCTACTTCGTTGAGGATGCCGAAGGATTGAGTGGGGGAGAGTGTGGCGTGCTGCCCCTTTGGCACACCCACATGGGGCCATTTTGTAATGAGCATGCCTTGGTGCTTGATCATTAGTCAAGTCTTGCACCAAGCAACCTCATGGGATAGGGTAGTGGCAGTTTTGTAATATTGCATATGTCTCCCAGACAAAAATCATATATGTTCCTGGGAAGACTTTATTTCCCTAGAAGGCTCCTTAGGGGGAGGTGACCTGGTGACTTAGGGAAGCACCATGGCCATCAGCAGATAGGGGCCAAAGCTGTGTACTCCCTTGCCCTATCAAGGCTATATATTAATGAAATAACATTTATCCATACTTGCCCCTATGTGCTTCCTTGTTGCTTATGTGTTGCTTGTTTGTTAGCTTCGTTGGGCCACTGCGTGCCATTTGCCTTGTTGTGTGCTTTGTGTTGTGTGGGCGTTCCTAGGAATGACTTGCTGTGTGCTTGCTCATACTTCGTTATTGCCCGTTGCATGTCCGAGATGTGTATGTGGCTAACCGCTGAGTTTGTTTGCCTGTAGGTGTGTGTTGTAGGCTGACTTGCTAGCTTGAAGAGTCTGCAAGTGCCGCACGTTCTGTCTAGTTGGAGTACCCAAATAGCCGGCCCGTGACACCCAGCACGCCTCCGCGCGCGCGCCCAGCGCACATTGCGCACACCATGCGCGCGCATCCCTGGCCAATTCCTCCTGCGCGCGCGCGCCCCAGTAGCCAGTGCAATCGGGTGAACAGTACCCGATACGGGTACTGTTCATCCATAATTTTTTTTTTTAAAATATAAAAAAAAAAAATTAATTGTGAAAATACATTATTTATTATCAAAACTAAAAATATCTTTTTTTGTTTTATCATTTAAAATTGTTTCTTTTAAAAAAAAAATATTTTTATTAGTTGAGATTTAAATAATTAGATATTTTCTACAAAGATTCAAATTCAAATTTAAAAATAAACTAACAACTTAATTTTAAATCTTTTAATATATTAAAATATTAGAATTATGATATCAGATATTTAAGATATTTTCACTTAAATTCTTCATATTCTAATTGAATCTTTATTTGAAAATATAAATATCATTTTATTCTATAGTTTTTTAATATTTAAATTATTTGAAATTTGAATATTGTTAGTTAGATATTTTTATGGATATTTGAATTTGTTTAACTATTTGAGATATTTTAGGGTTGTTATAACTATTTGTATTTTAATATTTTTAAATGTTAAAATATTAGATAATAGTTGTAACAACACAAGATATTTTTGGAAAATAGTTTAGATATTGATTTTAAAATTTAAAATTGGTTAAATTTTGAAAAATATCATTTTTTCAGTCAATTAATAAAATATTTTTTTTATAAATGGGATTTAAATTAACTTTGGTTAATTTTTGATAAATGCTATTTAAATTAAATTAATATATTTTTTTCAAATTAACCTAAAACCAAGTTAATTGTTGATAAGTGAAATTTAAATTAACTATTGTTAATTGTTGATAAATTTCATTTAAATTGACTTATTTTTTGTTAAAATTTAATTAATTTGAATTTTTTGATAAATTCTATATAATTAATTGTGGTATTTTTGCAAATGAAATAAATTGTGGTATTTTTGCATAAATTCATAGAATTGCTCATATAGTAACATAATTAGGCCCATCCAATTATAACATGTTTGTTTGCACTATATGTGGTATTTTTGCAATTGAGCTTAGATGCATATAGTGGCCCATATGTTTGTTGGATATATATGGTATTTTGCCAAATAAAATATTCATAAAATGATAAGTTTTATTTGGGCCCATTAGAAAATGTAAAGTTTAAATTCCTCTCTTGGGGGTGATTCCACTTGTGAAGGCCCATTTGCTTTGCATGACTATAGTGGGCCTAATCAATTAATAACAATTAATAAAACGAAGGTTTAAATTCCTGTCTTTTGGACCTTGTATGGAAGATAAGGGGGTCTTTGTAGTGGGAACGATATACTGGACCCAGCCCTCCTCCATACAAGCCCAATTGTTAATGCCCATTTACCTGAGTTTGACTTAATTGTATAGGTTCATTATACTTTAGAATTAATAAGAAATTATAGGACTTTGGTCATAAAAATTTTTAATCTGTTTAATATTTTTTGGAAAACCATAGTCATTAATGTTCGAAAAATAAATAATAAAAGTACTAATTTTAATTTTATAATTAGCTTATTTTAAGAATTTTATTCGATCTCCACCGTTGGTTTAACATAATCAATAGCTTAATGGGGCCTCGAGGCGCTTTGATTCGTCCCCCTACAGAAGGTGTTCATTAGTTATTTTGACAAGGTTAGATCTCGAAAGATGGATAATTATAGGTCAAATTCTAGGACTAAATCTATGATTATTGAAACCGTGGGTCTAGCTCATAAAATAAGAGATTTTGTTTTCTTATTTTGATCGAATAGTAGGTTGTTAATAATGGTGTCCATTATTAAATGAGTTTACAACTCTATTTAACTAGTGGTATTTTTGACTCTCGCCAACTGGGACAAGGATATCATAGATTAGTTAAAAACCTAAAGAAATAGAGATATGGTTGTTTTTTGTATTTTTTCTCATATCTTACATATTTTTGGTATATGTTGTGCTATTTCTTGAAATTTGTGTGAATAGAAGTTTTATTGAGCAAATGTGATTGATTTCTATTTTATTGGTACTTTGTAGTTTTTGAGTTATGGCTGTGTCTACTCCCATCCTTTCTCAACTTTCGATGAGGAAACTCACTGGAGAAAACTTCCTTAAATGGAAGCAAAACATCAACATTGTGTTGATAGGTAACAACTCCAAGTTCGTCATGACTGAGGAATCCCCAGAACGAGCACCGTGTCTGCACGTTAGTGATGGCACCGTCAATGCTCGTGATGGTACCGTAAATGCTTGGATAGCACCAACTCTGCACGTTCGTGATGGCACCGTAAATTCTCGGATGGCACCGTGTCTGCACGTTCATGCTCAACTCAACTATGGTCTGACGCAGATCATGAACGAGCTTCAGATTATTGAACTTGTCATGGGTGGACCTAGTAAAGGAGGTGAAAATAAGAATGCTAATGTTGCTGCTCATCTAGCTAAGGCTGAAGCTAACCAAGCTTCATCTTCGAAAGCTGGAAACAAGAGGAAAGGTGATCAAATAAACAACCCCAAGCCTGCAAAGGCTGCAAAGACGAGTGCTCAACCACGTGCACAGACACCTAAGGGGAAGAACATGTAAAACAAGAAAGGTAAAGATAAATGTTTTCACTGCAAAGAGAAGGGGCATTGGAAACGAGATTGCCCCAAGTTTCTAGTAGCGAAAAATAAAGGTAATGATTATAGTTCATTTATCTTAGAATCATGTGTTTTAGAGAATGATAATTCCGTTTAGATTATTTATTCTGGATCTGCCAACCATGTTTGTAACTCTTTACAGCTTCTTGAATCGTGGGAGGAAGTGAACGAAGGCGGCTTAAAGCTTAGAGTTGGGAACGGAGCATTCGTTGCCGTCCAAGCTAGAGGAATAGCTCGTCTGAAGTTCGGAAATAAATACTTAATTTTAAAAGATGTATTTTTTATTCCGGATTTTAGTAGAAATTTAATTCCAGTTTCCATGTTGCAATTAGAACAATTTTTTATGACTTTCACAAGTTCTAATATATCTATTTCCTTCAATGGATCACAATTGTGTATTGCATGTTTGGAAAATGGGCTTTATATTATATGACCTAACGTACCCCTCACTCTTAACAATGATTTATAAAAAGTAGCTAAACCTAGGACCAATAAACGTCAAAAGACCGATAACAAAAATATGATGTATTTATGGCACTTAAGACTAGGTCACATTGGCTATGATAGGATTCAAAGACTTACAAAGGATGGACCTTTGAGGGAACTCACCTTAGGTGAATTACTTGTCTGTGAATCTTGTCTAGAAGGCAAACTGACCAAGCGTCCATTCTCTGCAAATGGTGATAGGGCCAAAGAACCACTTGGTCTTCTGCATTCAGATGTTTGTGGACCTTTGAATATACAAGCCAGGGGTGGTTTTGAGTATTTTGTCACTTTCATTGACGATTACTCTAGATACTCATGTCTTTACCTAATGCATAGGAAATCATAAACATTTTCAAAGTTTCAGGAATTCCTAGCAATGGCTCACAACCAATTAGTTCAAACATTAAAGATCTTGCGATCTGATAGGGGTGGAGAATATTTGGATATGCAGTTCCAAGATCATTTAACTGAACTTGGGATTTTATCACAACTCACTACCCCAGGTACTCCGCAACAAAATGGTGTAGCAGAACGCCGGAACAGAACTTTATTGGAAATGGTTAGATGCATGCTTAGTTACTCAACTCTACCAACTTCATTCTGGGGACATGCAATTGAAACTCCAAATGACATTCCCAATGTCGTGCCATCAAAATCAATCCCCAAAACACCTTTAGAACGCTAGAATGGTCGTGAACCTAGTTTACGCCATTATAGAATCTCGGGGTGTCCCGCTCACGTCTTGAGGAAAAAGAAGGGAAAGCTAGAACCGCGAACTGAAGTTTGCATGTTTGTTGGCTATCCTAAAGGTACTCGGGGTGGACTTTTCTACAGTCATTCAAAAAAGAAAGTGTTTACTTCTACAAATGCTACTTTTCTGGACAAATGCTACTTTTCTGGAAAATGACTAGGTCCAGAACTTTAAACCTCGTAGCAAAGTAGTTTTAGAGGAGATGGTTAAAGAATTGACTCCAACCAATGTTCCATCGTCATCAACGCGTGTTGATGATGAAATTCCCACTCTTCATGCACAACCGACGTAAGTTGATTTAAATGAAGAAAGTAGCACTGTTCCTGAGCAAACAGTCACGGAGCCTCGTCATAATGGGAGGGTTTCTAGAAACCCAGTTCGCTATGGTTTGGATGGTGAAACCAATATGGTTGTTGGTGACACTAGTGATGATGATCCATTGTCTTTCAAACAGGCAATGGCTAGCCCTGAAAAGGAACTATGGCTCGAAGCCATGAAACAGGAAATGGAGTCTATGTACTCAAATTCCATCTGGGATCTTGTGGAAGCACCTAGTGACTTTAGGGCCATTGGGTGCAAGTGGATCTACAAGAAGAAACGAGGTGTTGATGGAAATATCGAGACTTATAAAACTCGATTAGTGGCAAAGGGTTAGACCCAAAGAGAAGGCGTGGACTATGAGGAAACTTTTAGTCCGGTAGCCATGCTCAAATCCATTCACATCCTCCTATCCATAGCAGCCGCTCTCGACTATGAGATTTGGCAAATGGAAGTCAAGACAGCTTTTCTTAATGGAAAGCTTGACAAGGTCATTTATATGGATCAACCAGAAGGATTTAAAGTATCTGGACAAGAAGGAAAAGTTTGTAAGTTAAATAGGTCCATCTATGGACTTAAGCAAGCTTCTCGTTCCTGGAATCTTAGGTTTGATGAAATAATCAAAACCTATGGCTTTGAACAAAATATTGATGAGCCCTGTGTTTTTTAAACTGAAGGCATATCAAATAATGGTATTCCTGGTTCTTTATGTAGATGATATCTTACTCATTGGAAACAATGTTAAGAAATTATCAGATGTGAAGAATTGGCTGAGCACTCAATTCCAGATGAAGGATTTGGGTGAAGCAAATTATGTTCTAGGTATCCAGATCATCAGGGATAGAAAGAACAAACTTTTAGCTCTATCTCAAGTAGCTTACATTGATAAAGTGCTTGAACGTTTCTCAATGACAAATTCCAAGAAAGGGCGTCTACCGTCCCGCCATGGAATTCATCTTTCAAAGAAGCAGTCTCCCCAGACTCCTGAAGAGGAAGATGTAATGAGAAAAGTTCCTTACGCATCTGCAGTTGGAAGTCTGATGTATGCCATGTTGTGTACTAGACCAGATATCTACTATGCAGTGAGAGTAGTGAGCAGGTATCAGTCAAACCCAGGACCGGAACATTGGATAGCAGTTAAGCATATCCTGAAGTATTTGAGACGGACTAGGGATTATATGTTAGTCTACAAGGGTGGTGTTCTGAACCCTGTAGGCTACACCGATTCAGATTTTCAGACTGATGTCGATGATAGAAAGTCTACTTCTGGAATGGTGTTTACTCTTGGGGGTGGAGCTGTGATTTGGAGAAGTGTAAAGCAGTCTGCATTCTCAGATTCCACCATGGAGGTTGAGTACATAGCTGCGTCAGAAGCAGCTAAGGAAATAGTCTGGCTAAAGAAGTTCTATTCGGATCTTGGTGTTATTCCAGAAATGGATAAACCGCTTGTGTTGTTTTGTGACAATACAAGAGCGATAGCCAACTCGAAAGAACCTCGAAGTGACAAGAGAAGAAAGCATATAGAAAGGAAGTATCACATTATTCGAGAATATGTGGCCAGGGGAGATGTGAAGGTTATGAAGATTGCAACTGAAGACAATCTTGCAGATCCGTTTACAAAGACACTACCAGAAGCTACATTTGACAAGCACACCGTGCGCACCAGTGCACGAATGCGCGCGCCCTGCCCGCGCACCGCGCGCACGCCCAGCAGCCAGCAGTGAACAGTAACTGTACGGACAGTACTGTTCATTGCGTTTTTTTTATTTTTTATTTTTTTATTTTTTTAAGAAAATTAAAATTTGTATAAATAAATTGTTGTTAGAAAAAGCTTATACAGGATCTTTATTTATTTTCATGTATATCTAATATTAAACATATTAATACGAGATAGCCTAAAACATGTTTCTAATATTGAATTCAAAGAGAAACAAAAAATAGAATACTTACAGTATACGCAGCGGAATTAAGAGTCCTTCCTTCAGTTTCTCTAACTCTTGTATCCTTTCTATCGCAGAGTATTATCAAGAAACTGAACTGATCTTCTATTTTCTTCACGATCTTCCAATGTATCCTTAGAACCACCTAGACTAGTGTGGGCAATTCTCAACACATGAGATAGATATAGAGAGAAGAAGAGAAAATAACAAAGTGGCTTAGAAAAGGACTTGTGTTTAGAGAGAATATAAAACTTTCAGAAAATCTGACTTGTGACTTATATGTCGTCTCTTAAATCTTCTCTCTAAGCACACCTTTTATAGACTCAATTAGGCCATTTAATTTAATTAAAAAATCAATAAAATAACAGCCATTTTGAAGCCCTAGGTCGAAATTATCATGGGCTATAGGCCCGTGAAATTTCTCATTTGATTATAAGCCCATTGGACTTAAAATCAAGGCCTGTATTATTTTCTATTGATTTAATTAATTAAATAATTATTTAAATCCTTTATCAAATTAATTATTTATAATTTGAACCTTGATTTAAATTTATTTATTAATTTAGATACCAATTTATCTTAATTAATAAATCTGCCATAATTTCTCTTTTTTTCTCAAAATTACACAACTCTGTGAAACTATCCAAAATTGACCTGGTCAACTTTGATAATTCTAATTGATAATTAAATCAATTAATTGAGACTATCTAGATGATTTTATCCAAGGTACAATGGGGACCATGGGCCTATGAAATCAAGCTCCAATAAGTTATCATAAATCTAACAAATAAATTTACTAACTTATTAATTCCTCGTGACTCCACTATAGACTTGGAATTGCACTCTTGAATTCATAGAACGCTCTATAACAAATATAGATACGCTATTAATTATCCATTGTTACAACCATAATTTTCACTCAATCCTCTATAGACGGTCTACAATGAGATAGGACTAAAATATTGTTTTACCCCTCATTTTATTTTATCCTTAAAACACTTAGTTCCTTGTAAATGATATTTCAGTAAACTAATTTAATTACTGAAATGAGATCTCTATCATTTAACACCTTGAACCAAACTAAAAGGAAACGATCATTTCACTTCTTCATCAGAAGCTATAGATGTTCATATCTATGATTAACACTCCCACTCAATTATACTACCGAGTTCCCAAGATGTAAGTATGGGCTAGTCCGTAGGGTAAGCTGGTAACGAACAAGTCAAAGAACTCAAATAATACAATCAGTTAGAATACTAACCACTCAGAATTGTCAAGATAATAACGGTATGTTTACTTATCTTATCAACTGTAAATATCGGTCCTGTCCGATGTAACAAATACATCCGATCTTATCCACTTTTCTAATGTTCTGGAAAGAACATAACACTGTAATGTGTAAGTAGATCATATCGTAGATTGGCAAGCCAGTGTAAATCCGGTGCACTGACTAATCTTAGGACTAACTTATTTTTGAACATATAATCATATTTATATTCTACTGTGATTACGTTACTATAAATAAGATTAGCTATATGCTCGGGATTTAATAGAAGTTTATATTAAACAAATAATCATGAAAATAAAACATGTGAGCAAAGTGATTGACCAAGTCAAAAAATGATTTCTATTCTTTTATTGATAATAAAACGAGATTACAAAGAATTTGGGTTTTAATTAGGGCATAAAACCCCAATAGTTGTACCATTCCCCCCAATCTCATGTTCTTGAGAAGGCTAGTCATTAATGAAACTTGAGTGGTCAAAGCTGTCAATGCATCAACTTCAAGTATACCAGCCACTTTTCGACTTGTTGAGGCTCTAACATTGGACCATTGATAATTATTGCTAGCTATCCTCTCCAAAATCTCATAGGCTTCATTGTAGGACTTAGAAAGAATAACCCCATTAGCTGAAGCATCTAACATCATACGAGTGGAAGAATTGAGCCCATTGTAGAAAGTTTCCATTTGTATACAATGCGGGATCCCATGGTGTGGGCACTTTCTCAATAACTCCTTGAATCTCTCCCAAGCTTCACAAAATGGTTCATCTTCCAGCTACTGAAATTACATAATTTCATTGCAAAACTTGGCATTTTTGGTAGGAGGGAAGTACTTCATCAAGAATTTTTCAGCCAACTCATTCCATGTAGTCACCGAGTCGGGAGGAAGGGTGTTGAGCCAAGCTTTAGCTCGATCCCTCAAAGAGAAAGGGAACAATTTCAACCTTAGGGCCTCATCACTTACTCCTTGTAGCTTGAAGGAATCACTCACCTCCAAAAATGAACGAAGATGAAGATGAGGATCCTCAGTAGGTAGCCCACTAAATTGACCCACTGTTTGCAACATTTGGAACATAACGGGCTTTAAATCAAATTCGGGTTCTTGAATTTCAGGCCTAACAACTACAAGAAAAAATTCTTTTAATAACACCGAAAATATGTTATCAAAACATACCATAACACTTTTTCATGTGTTAAGACCGACTATGTTATCGTAGGTCAGGGTACTTTACATAACACTTTATCATTGTTATACAGATGTGTTATTATACTGTCGACAATAACACACTTTCTATGTTATTTTAATATATAGATAATGGTTTAATTAAGTTATTTATAGTCGATTATATAACACATTCAATACTTATAAATTTGTGTTATACTACACTTTAGTATAATACTTTTTTTGTGTTATACTACACTTTAGTATAACACATTTTTTGTGTTATACTACACTTTAGTATAACACATTATTTGTGTTATATAATGAAGTTTGCATAACACAATTCTTTGCATAAAAAGTGTTATTGTAATAGATATTATAACACAATTTTCGTATTATTTTAATAATTAGATAAGTTTAAATTCTCATTATATATTTTATTTATATAACACTAATTTATTCTATTATATTTTAATTTTTTTTATACAATTAAAATTAGCTTTCTAATATATACTAGCATCATCAAATGAACTTGATTTTCAAATAACAAAAAGTAAGAACATTCAACATTGTATTAACAATCCACAAATTAGTTTATAACATTTAACACTGTCATCAACAAAAAAATGTTCTTTAAGTATTCAAGGAGTCTTAAATATTCAACATAGTTATAAGTTACTACTTTCAACACAAATAAATAAACAAAATTACTACTTTAAAGGAGTCTTAAGTATCCTTTTCTACTTCGCTTGTCACATCTGCAAAATAAACAAAGAAATATTTTATTGTTATTATCTAGCATCACAAATTACTTCAAGAAAAATGCTATGGAAATTATATCCAAGAAAGGACACCACATACAAAATAATGAATTCACAACTACACCAAAGCAAACAAAGAAGCCAAACACTAAATTATAAGACATTGGTTATTTTTTGAGTATGAAAATGTACCTCTTCGAATAACTTTTTTAGAAGGCCATGCAATTGTGGAACCAACTGCTTCTTATATTGTAAGCATCGCATGATTAGGACGAAATAAGTAAGATTCTGGTGCAATATCAACATCAACCCATACTCGCATAAAGTCTGGTCCAAGAGGCTTTCCATGTACAGTTATCTTTGGATCACTAGAATCCTAACAACCTTCAACAACAATTACATCTGCCCAGTCAAGCAAGTAGCAAGCATTCTTCCCTTCTGTAAAGTTATATCTTTTTTCTAGTGCAATACTCTACCAAATTTATTTTAAAGACAATATATTAGTTTCTGTATTTGTTCTTCTAAAATGAAAATTTAAAACAAAAACAACTTTTATAATTTACCTTAGGGGACTGAATATTGTTTGACTGCGGTACATTGCAAGACTGTCCTTCGCTTGGTGTCACTTTACCACCAACTAAATATAAAACCAAGATAAGTTTCATTGGAAGAAAAGAAAACTAAGGTTTATAAGTGCAAGATAGAAATACCACCAAGTGTTCTTTAAGTAGATTCATCATTTCAGTCATTTTGAGCTTCATATTATGTTGCTCTTCTTCTAACTTGGAGATCTTGCTATTACACATATTAACAACAGTTATCTTTGACCTTGTTACGCCTCTTCCGTGTCCGATTAAACGACTAGATTTTGGGTTACCAAACAATTTTGTCAAGGCATCCTCATAAGCGTTGTCTGTAGTTCCAGATTTTGGGTCTTCAAGGAGAATCTCATTCAATGAACCCTGCATATAAATTAGTATAACTAATGTATGCATTATGGAAAATAAGTAAAAATTCACAAAAATTAAATGACTAATACTCACAAAAATATCAGATGCCGTTGGGTTTACAGGTTCACCATTCTTCTTGGTATGGGCTCTTCGAAAAGCATCGATTTTAGATATTTTAACATCCTCATTTTCTTTTTTCTACACAATACATCAAAAGAGATTATAAAATAGAGACTACAATAATGGAAGAAAAAATACAAACAGTATAAAACTTAATTATTACCATATCATCGATTGTTCGAGCATATCCTCTTCGACTTAAGGTGTGTGGAACATCTTTCTTTCTTCTCTCTTGGTATTTGGCCCTTATGTCCTATTTAATAAATAAGTAAAAGAGGCATAACTATATTTAATTTAACACCAACAGAGATAAAAGAGGCAGCAACATCACTTCTTACATCATATTTCTTACCAAATGTTCTTTACTAATTTTTTTGGCAAAAAATGCTCTCCATTCTACATCACTTTTTATGCAATCCGGCTTTAAGGCTAGTCGTTCACTCTCATTTTTTGCATTGATAATATCCTTTACAAGTCTAGATTTCCCAGCTCTCCATAGTTCTACCATCATTTCAAAGCACATCTTTTTTTGCCAATCATCATGTAAGTCATATTGTGCCTACAATAGAATATAGAATAATATATTATATGTTTAAGTGTAGAGATGAATATATATAAAAAAAAATACACTCATAAAACTTGTAATTCTACCTGAATAGATGCCCAAAGAACATCTCTCATAATTGGTGAAACTTTCCTCCAATCTGAAATTGTGTAAGGAACAACCTCTCGCACAAGAGCGCCCACAAAAGAAGAAAATTGCACTGAGTTAGTACCAACTGGTTGCCCTTTTTCATTCCAATTTATTATCCTTAAGCCATTGTTCCTCTTGGTAAGATTTTCCAATAGAGTTTTTCCCCTTGTCTTCTTGGCTAAGTTCATTACATTCGCATCTAAATCTTGAGGTATTTCTTCAATCTCAGTTTGATTTGCCTCATCAGTTATTTTTTGTAATCTAACAGATTTTCTAAGAGGTTCTTCAAGTTCTTTCTCAGCCACTTCTTCACATTCTGCAGCAGCCACTTCTTCACATTGTGCAACAGCCCCTTCTTCAAATTCTACACCAACCCTTTCCTCATCAGCTATCTCTTCATGTTCCTCCCTTACTCCCTTTTCACAAACACTATCAACTACCTTATCTACTTCATAATTAAGAGATCGTCTAGTTTTTTAACTTCCAAGTGACATCTCCATGTCTTCCACATCATCATTTGGATCTGGCTCTGTATTATAGACCATACGACGAGTTGCTACTCTAGTACTAAGAGCAGGTGGTGAGTCAATTACAGCTCTAACAGGTCCAGAAAACCTACGAAGAGCACTCTTTTTCTTTAAAACAGGGCTTCCAAGCAACATATCTTCACAATCAGCTTGAGTCTTCAATGATGATTTTTGCTTTTTGGCCACAAAATTGCATAAAGCACCTTGACGAAGGTGTTTTTATGGAGATCTTCGTAATGTACTTATTTTTCAAGTTGAAATTGCTGCAATATAAAAAGAAAGATAACATAAGAATATAAATCAGAAATGCGAATCACCAAAGAGTAATAAACATACACCAAAACCATAAAACCAGAATTATTTCATTCAAATTAAAATAAAATCATAAAGTACACCATATAGAGTAATAAAACAAGATTTGTTTCATTCAACAAAAGAGTAATAATACACCAAAATTTCATTAAGTCAATGTTGTTTAATAGAGAAGTTGACCATATTGTTATTTTCGACCTCAATTGTTTTGTGGGTTGTAAATATATCAATGAAAAGTCCTAGTGGGCACTGGCCCTTTTAATTTGATTAAGAAAAAAAGGGATATTATGTCTAGTGGGCAGCAGACTCTACATCATGTGCTCTTAAGAACTTGTTCCTTGAGAGTATAATATGATTAATTCAGTCTTTTAAATCTGTAAAAACAATTGGTTATATGGTCGAAATGGTGGTAACCAACTAAAAGGAAAGAAAAGGAAAAGACATTGATCTCTTTTGTTTTTTTATTATTATTTTTTTGCTCAAGATTATTATTATTATATTTCTTAGTATTTAGAGTGGTCCCCTCCAAAATTCCATTGCCGTGTTAGCAGCTTGTGGAGTGTGGAGTGTGGAGTGTGTAGTGTGGAGTGTGGACTATTTTTGTATGATAGAATAGATCACATGAAGGATGAGACTGTCAGCCTCATCACCATCTTTTCTTCTATAAACAAAAATATTTAACCTTTCAGTATCATCAATGGTCAGACTTAGATTTTTGTCTTTGTATAATATTCCATCTATGATCTCTGATTTCTCTTCCTATTTTTTATTTTTATGAGCAAGAATATAAATGGTGGGTAAAGTTTTACTTGGATTATGGTGAACCTATTTTCTTACATATGTACTAATTTTATCATATTATTATTTACTTGTTTCAAATAAAAAGAAATGGCTGACCCAAAAACTTGTTGTTGAAATTATTTTGCTTTCAATGAGTAAGAAGTAATCTTTAGAAAAAGATAAACGTTCCCTGACCCTAAACATTACCAAATATTGGACTGATTTTAAATACAAAAAATTTCAAAGATATATTGTTTTTAACAAAACATTACCAAATGAGCATGCATTTAAACATCATTTTTAACAAAACAAGTGTCATATATCTCACAATTCAGGGCCAATTTAAGAAACATACATAGCCATCTGTTTGTTAGTGTGACCATTTTCTATTAGTATACATTATAAATTCAATCTATTGTACTCACTTTGTTTGGACCTACTTATAGGCTATATAGATCATCAGAATACACCATACCATCATATGGCTAAGTACTTTCAGATTTGGGTTATAATTAATTGAAGAAATTACACTTTTTAATTGTAATTTTATTCCACCATACCATCATATTCTTATCTTGGCAGTTTTCCCTCTACGAGCTAATTACTCTATTGAATAAATAAAAGCATTTTATTTCTTGGTTTTCTTTTAAATTATGGCTTTCTATTTTCTGTTATAATAATCATATCAGCCCCTATTTCTTATGGAAAATGAGAATTATACTAAAATGTGCTACCATTTTTTCTTCTTCATTCATATTGGCTATGATAACGACATAGGTAAAATGAGCATACATTTAAACATCATTGTTAACAAAACAAGTGTCATATATCTCACAATTCAGGGCCAATTTAAGAAGCATACATAGCCATCTGTTTGTTAGTGTGACCATTTTCTATTAGTATACATTATAAATTCAATCTATTGTACTCACTTTGTTTGGACCTACTTATAGGCTATATAGATCATCAGAATACATTTTGGTTTGGTTTGGCAATCTATTGCGAAACTGCCTCAAAGTTCTTACTTAAGGAACTTCAGACTTTTTGAATGATTTTAATTCGTAGGAAGTGATTGTGTGTTTGATTCGACAGTAAAAGGAAGTTTCAACAATGAACAAGGGTAAGATTTTCAAGCTAGCAAAGGGGTTCCGTGGGGTACACTACCTAATACTTGTTTCATAGATTTGTAATTTTGAGTCAGATTTTATATTATATTCTCTGTCTATACACGATTGTAAGGGATTGCTGATGATTTTGGTTTTCTTATTATGTAAGTTTTGTAGTATTGATCTCAGAATGAATTGTGCTCTAAGTCTTAGTTCTGTATTCAGATTCTTTTAACTAAAAACCATACAAATAGTTTAGTTAATGCTCTCCTTCAGCTGCACTAAAGAATTAGAGAAGGATTCATTTTGAGATCAATATTAAAGATAATAAATGGTAAAATATTGTGTACAATTTCTGAGTGTGTAAATTACTTTTGTTTTTGTGGCTTGAAAAGCTTGTTTGCATTTTATTATGGAGATTTCTATTGAAATCAGTAAGCCAGAGTGAGTTTCACTTATTTTAGATAGATTTTCCTTTGATTGAAAACCTTATAGTAATTTTTGAGGAACCAAAAACTACAGAGAACTACTGAAATTCCTCATTATTCATTAATAGACAGTGCTGGTATAGACCAAAACCCTAAACATTACAAGGTTGAGTTAGATTGAGAGGCTCCCCTTTCCCAAAGATTGCCAAATTCTTCTCTAAGTAAATCTCACTCTCTATCTACAATATCTTCCCAACCTAACAACCCAGACAACTTCTAACAAAAGTCTTTCTTATTGGAGGCTTATCTAGTAAATGTTTTTCTGAACTTGTGTTGGCTCTGCAAAATTAGCTGGATAGCATGAGCACCTGCCATTGGTCTTCGCATTCTACTGAATATTTGCTCAAACTGGTTGTTAATATATATTTAAACAGGAAATAGTAGCTTCACTCTACTCTCTTCTCTGCTTCCTGTTGTCGTTGGTGGCCTTTCATTTCTTAGCAACATATTACAAAATCTTGATGTTTTGTTTCATATTAATTATGGTAACTTCATGCATGGGCTTATGAAAGAAAACATTCAGCTGAACAGGAAATTTCTGTCTGACTTATCTATGCACGAATCATACAATTTCAAGTTTTGGCTGAATTTCATTGTTTTTTTATGATAGACTGCATGTGAGCAACAACCATATTTACATGCAAAATTATTAGATCTTAGTTTTCCAGCCCTACAAGTAACTTGGCACTAGTCTATGTTGTGCCTTGACCACCATTTTTTGTTAATTCTACTGGTTTATTTTCTATCCATTTAATAGTCTCTAGTTCAAGAGATTCTAGTGTTGTTTTTAATTTAAAAATCAGATTCTAAAATGGTAGCCACTAACTAATTGGGTTTGGATCAAAGACAAGATTTTAGCTTGGGTTATGGCAATTTTGTTATGGCAATTAAATCTAATCTATACATATGGAAATAATGAAAACAATATGACTAAATGAAAAATCTAATCTATACATATAAAAGCTTACCTAACCATCTATCAATACCAAGTCAAAAAATGCAAACAACACACAATGAGTGTTCTTCCTTATATCACCGCAGCACACAAACAAATTTTCCAAAACTTACTTCTCTAATACACACAAGCTTTCAACCTTCTGTTATCACCGCAGCACACAATTTTAATCTCAAAACCTACTTCTCTATGGATGAATATTTAAGATATTCAAACTCCTCTAACATTTTTAAGATATTAATAATAAGAGTTAAAAGAACAAATTCCGTACCTCTTGCAAATTAACTTTGCAATGCTCCTTTCCAATTCGATCCACAACCTAAAGAATATAATCAATACCTAAAAGATTAATACAAACTTAAAATTTGTCAATAGATATTAAAACAGCCTTTGAAATCCAAAATTTATCTAATTCGATCTTAAAATTTGGGGATAAAATATATACACACATTTACTTTAAAGGCACGACTTAGTAAATTTTGACAAAATTGATAGGAGAGTGTACCTATTTCACACAATACAACAGTAAGTTTTGATCGTTTTCTGAATATATGGGATTAAATGGTACTTTTTCCATAATTGAATTGTTTCTTTATGGGGATGATTGAGTTATTATTATCCAATAAGTTTTTTTTCTAGGGGACATTTCTACTCTAATAGAAATTACAGAGTATATACTGAATATACTCTGGCTGAAATTACAGAGAGAAATTGAAAGGGTAAAGGCTAAACTGAAAAAAGAATTTGAGATGAAAGATTTGGGTGCTACAAAACTAATTTTGGGAATAGATTTATGGTGTATGGTGGAGCTGGAAACGAATATAGTACAGCTGCTATATAAGGTTTTGTTGACTCATATTTTGCAGGCTGTCTAGAAATTAAAAAATCACTTACAGGTTATACCACATTCTTTTCTCTTTTTCTTTTTCAAAATTTAAAATCATAAATTAACCAATATGGAGTGTTGTTGTACTATTATATTAAAATTTAGTTCCTACCTTGCAAGGTTATAATGAATCATGTGATCAAAGTTTAATTACCAAATAATAGTGTTAAAGTGTATATATGTACCACTGGAGAGAGAGAGAGAGAGAGAGAGATTCAAGTTAATTATATAGTGAACTATATGCATCATGCTGGGAAATCTGGGTTCAGCTTTACACAATTCCCACCACCAATTGATATAAAAATTAAATAAATAGTAGAGCATTAATTACTACTGATAGAGAAAGTGAGTAGTAAAAAGTAATATCAATGACATGGTTTCAATTCTAGGTGGCACGAATGGGAAAATGTGGATTGACCAACTAATTACAAAGAGCAATAGGAATGAATATAATCTGTCTTATTAATCTGAACCATACAAAGACAAATATTTACAGGAGAGCTATTGAAAAAATGAAAAGGAAACTAATTTTAATAATTGGCAAAAGACATGCATGATAGTGTGATGATCTTTTAGCAACTATAGAAGTCTTGTGTTGTGATTGGCTCTTGTTATACATGTCATCTGTTTTAACTAGTCCAAACTTGCTTAACTCCGGCTAGCAATTACTTGTTTATCATTTATGATTGACAAGAGCCATAGAACATTTAATAGCTAATTACTTAGCATTTTTTGAGATCTAAAATCTGACCTAATTTTTAGCTTAACTTGTATATGTTTTCATTGTTGGATGGTTGATGTTCTTTTATTCTCCATACAACTTTGTCTTCTTTTAAGTCAAATTAATTTTAAAAAATAAAACTATCTTATTACAACCCTAAATGGTTTTTTTTAACAGACATGATTTTCTTCTATAGTGGCACCATTCTAAAACATTGGCCCCCCATCTCACCCTAGCTTGTCGCAGTAGTTTTTGTAAGGAAAGAATGACATTTTAATGAAACTTGGCATTCCCAACATTTATACCAGTATATTTCAGAGCCAAAAATCAATCAAAGTATCTTGTCTCAAGAACAGTTCAAAATAACAATCAAAATATGATCTTTAAACATAAACTAGTAATGCCCAAATAAAATCTCAAAATAAACTGGTAAAGTTGATAAAACATAAAACATAAAAATTCTGAAAGATGAAAAACTCAAAATAAAAAATTGATAAAACATAAACATAAACTGGTAAAGTTGAAAAAATATAAACATCGTTTCATCATTTTAGTGAACTCTAGCCTCTGTCCGGTATATGAGAGAGCTGAGGAATCTCATCAACACTTGTTTTTTGACTGTAGCTTTTCTCATCAGGTTTGGGAGCTGACTAAAGACTGGTTAGGCACTGCCATTTGGCCCAAGAATTTTGTTCAATGGAAGCTGTGGTTAGAAGGGAAGCTCAAAAATTGGCTGCTGCGGTTTATGGCATCTGGTGTAACAGAAATGCATGCTATTTTCCTCTTTGCTCCAGCACTCCTATTTGTTTAGTTAAAATGATAAGTTTGAGTTTGAAAGCTATATTTTTTGGTTGTTTGATTTAACAGTGTTTGGCTAAGAATAGATCAATTGATGAGTTGGTTAGGAATTTATGATTTGGCTTGTATTTTAGTCTCTGTTTTGAGTTTGTTGTAAGTTTGGTGGTGTTTCAAATCTGGCAGTTGTAATTTGTTTCTGTGTTTTTAATATACTCCTTTTTTCGATAAAAAAAAAAAATTGAAAAAACTCAAAAACTCAAAATGCCCATGGGTGGATAAGATAAAAGCAAAGCAAACCTTTCAAGAATTTGATGAGTCATGGAATGGATGCGCTTCAAATACTGCAACAGAACATGTATAGTTATTTTATGCTGACCAAAAGTTTTGAGAACTGAAAGTGGCAGGTTAAGTAATTTTGTACAACCTGTTGGGAGAGAACCAGGAATATTAACTTAGGGTGATACCAAGTTAATTCAAGAATGTAAATGGAGAAAAAGTAGCTCTAAAGAAGATTTTGAGACTCAGGCAAATCTTATTTATATATAGAACTTTACAACTATAGCAATACACAACATAGAAATAGATGGCAGTTGTAACAGTATAACTGAATACAACTGAATCTAACAAAACTAACAAACCAGAAACAGAAAACTAATCATGTAATATTACATTGTCTAACAATATATACATATATTGTTTTCTTATTGGAAAGCTTCCACTTTTCACCCTTGAATTTATAAAATTATGGCCCCAGAAAACCAGTGGTAACGATTATTCAATAAAAACAAACAAGCATAAGTGGATTCATTACAAAAGACTAGTATACAATCTGATCCCAACTTAATCCACAAAACCCATTTAAGTGAAGAAGAATACACCACAAAGATAAAAAGGAGTAGAACTTTAACATATGAATATGATAGAAACAGAGAATCTTCTCTCACACCCGCAAAACAAATCCAAAAGTAATTCGCTGAAGCTCACCATCAAAACCCAGCCAACTGCTAAGTGGACTCCTAAACACAACTATATGATCGGTACCACTCTCATTTCATTTATACCAACAATTAAAATTACTCATTTTTTTGCCCCCAAAAATAAATGTTTATGCTCTCTTGTAAACAAAATGATTGGCTGAACCTCAACTCTTTTTTAACTTTACATTGAGTTTTTCATATTAATTTTTCTATTTCAAGTAAATAGGCATGTTGAATCTAATAAATAAAATTTTCTACATAAGCCTTCCTTAGTACATAAAAAGTTAGTCTAATAAATAATAGCTTGAGCAGATACTACTCAGATATTCTATTCGCTTTTATTTTATCTAATAAAATAAAAGACACAGCTCAATTCTCTAATAAATGAATGGATACAAAGAATATCATTTCTCTTAACAAGTTATAGATTGGTAGACATGGAGAAACAAAAGTACTTACTACTTCTAAATGGAGGGAAGGTTCTTGGTCTTCTCGTAGTAACATGCAAGTCTGTGAATCCTGCTCTCAACCAAAATCAATCGAAACTTGGAATCCTTGTCCTTCCTGTTCCTCTCTAGATGCTTCCTAATAGAGATTGCCTTCTTAATTAGATGGTACAGATCTTCAGGAATTAAAGGGGCAAGACCTAACAAACAAAACCAATTTTATAAAAACAAATAAATCCATTCAACCAAGACATACAGATAAGACATCGCCCAACCAAAGGCTACATGCCCTTATCATTCAATAACTGTATTAAGATACTCAAACAGGAAAAACAACCAGCTCAATTACACTATAATCTCAATTACCCAAAATTAAACAAATGAAAAACCATAAAAATTAATTATTCCCCTCGCTCAATGACCTAAAGTTCTTCCAACAAAACAGAAGATCAGGCTCAACATTGACTGAAAATAAGTTTCTACTCTTGAGCTCATAAAACAAAACACTTAGAATGATTACCATGGGCCTTGAGAACACGCAAGATCTTGCTTCCAGTAACACTCTTAACCTGAGCAATACCGTGAGAGTCATGAAGAATCACACCGATCTGAGTGGAGTAAGACCCTTCTTTGCAAACTTGCAAATGTTCTCCTCAACCTAACACCATCATACTAAAAATAAGCTTGTTAATAGAAATTTTCATATCCCAACCTAGAGGTCACGAGAGATTTAGGGAGATACAATGAGATGAGGGAGAGTAGTGAGGGAAATGTCAAAGATTATATATTTATATATATATCATCAGAAAACATGGCTCGTGAATGAAGTGATTCTCAAGAAAAATATATTCAAAATTTCAAATAAAAAATTATAGAGAAGCATACTTTACATTTATCATATATCTTAAGATTTACTTTGGCTCCGTTTTTTTTTCTTCGTCAAGGCTCGAGTAGGAGGTTGCGTCCGAGAGAGGAGGTGGTGATAAAGGTTGAGTCTTTACCAATTGTTTTCCAGCTATGGTTTGGTAAAATAGAGATGGTTATAGCAGGAAGAGAAAGGAGAGAAGGAAAATATGATGGAAAATGAGACAGAGAAAGAGATGGAAAAGGGGAGTCTACTACACATAATAGGGAAAAGAATATAACACATTTATTTGCCGCTTTTTTTTTCAGTTGCCGCATTTTAATTTAACATTTGTTTACTTTACCTCATTTACTTTATATATACTATAATACTTTTTTAATAGTCTTATAATGATATGTTATTGAAAGGGGGTTTTGTTGTAGTGAACAATGCCCGGATTGAGCTCATTAAACATGGGGGCAGCATACTCTCTTATGGCTCTCTCTCTATCATCAGCCATAGCAATTTTGTTAGTGACATTATTAGCACCCTCAACTCCTTCAACCTCTTCAGCCATATTAAGGCGATTTTGAGCCCGTTGTTCCCTTAGTCTTCTTCTAATTGTTCTTTCAATCTCAGGGTCAATAGGAGCTAGTTCAATGTATTCTTGCTCGTTCATATAGTAAATCACCTGAGAAAACACAAGAACAAGCAAACAAAGTCAGCTTAACAAAAAAAAAAAATTGCATGTAATTGATATTACAAAAATTTCTAATTCCAATCCCCGGAAAACGGCGCCAAAAACTTGTTGTGATAAGTGAAAACCTTGACAGTCTAACCTTTCTTGGCCACTCTCTCTTCTTCTTCTCTTCAAGATCTCTATCTCATGTGTTGAGAACCAGCCCACACTAGTTCTAGGTTGATCAAAGGCTTGGTGAGGAAGACTGTCTTGCTGATCTTGTTCAATCTCTTGATAATACTCTGCCACAAAAACGAATCAAGCGTTAGAGAGATTTAAGGATGGAGTTGTTGCAGTTCCGCTGTGTAATGTAAGTTGTTACTTTACTCTATATTTGTATGAATTTCATAGGAGCATGTTTGTTGTGATAAATTTAATATTTGATTTTAAATACGCAATCAAACAAGTAATATAATGATAAGTAAATCGTCTCCACAGGGATTGCAAATTAGAAAAAATAAGCAAAACAATTACTAAACAATTTTAAGAAATTAAAAATCAAGTGGGTTGTTTATAGGCTAAACAAAATATTAAAAAAAATGGAAATACTGAAATCAAAAACTGAACTGAACAAGAAAATTGAGAAAAATATATGGATTGCAAAATGGACTTGAATTATTGAATTCCCCTATATTATTCATCCTGAACAAATTGCCGACATATTGCTGTAGCAATATTCTACCAAAACTCCTAGGATAACAAAAATTCATCCAAACACTCATAAAACTTTTGCAAATTTTATGACATTAATTCTTCTACCTAATTAAACATATTCCTATGCAAAATCAGATTTAAGAATGCAATTCAAAGTTTAATTCTCAAAAGCTACACAAGGAAAATAACATATCCCTATGTTACTTACTAACATAACCTAACCTAGATTATGACTTGTGTCATCCAAGTTTTTCCTATTACATTTAATCTTTCCAGCATTAAACATAATTAAATAACTTGTCATTGCTGGCCAAACAACAACAAGAAATTAAGATAAGCACACTTGAATGACCAAGGGAGATTTTACTAAAATAAAGTGCAAGAAATTAATAGACTATAACATAGGGTTCATCAACAATTCAAGCCACCTAAAAATTAGTTCATGGCTGAGTTCATAAACATTAATCCACAATCAAAACAGCCCATAATATTCAGATTTAGAATCCAACTCAGAAATTAATAAAATAAAGTTTAGGAAAAAAAGAAAGAACAAATCCAAAATGATGCTTGAGCTTTCTTTGTTTGTCCTCCTTCTTCCTTGTTGATATTCTAAGTTTTTCTCCTTTCTTTTTTTGGTTTTCTTTTCCAAAAATGGCTGCTGCCTCCTCGTTTTGGCTGGAACCCTCTTTTGTGTATATTAGGTTTTCTCCTCCCTCTCCCAAAAACATCAATTCCTTCTTTCTCTTTTTGTCTTTTTCTCCAATAAGTTGACTAATTCTTTTTTCCCTTGCCACCTCGGCCAAAATTTCCAGCTTACTCATTGACTGCCACGTGTTCCAAGTGCCCAAAAGTTGCCTGATCAAAATGCTTCTGTTTTGCTGCAGCAAACCTGATAATTCAGCCATCAACAACAAAATTAAATCAAAATAGTTTCACATGTTAGTTCATCCTTGTGTGAATATTTATCCATGAAACTATTACCTTTAACCCAATAGCTATTAAAAACTAAAAAAAAATAATTAAACTCAATTAAGATAATGAAAACATCAAGGTTAGCTACAAAAGCTAAAAATAAACTAACATCACCCATTATTTTTTCACAATTATAAGTTCAAAAGAACATGAAATAACTCTTTATTCAAGAGTTATCAATGTTCTATGAATTTGCATGTTTGTTTGATAATATTTAAATTGCATGAAAATAAATATAGATCCTGCAATAAGTATTTCCTACAAAAGCTCCGTCTCCATAAAGGAGAAATCCCTTTCTAGGTTCTATGCTCAGCACCGATAGAGCATCTCCTCCAAGGCATTGGTTGAGTTTGCAACCTCCATTATCGCTTTCTCAGCATCCTCCTTAGCATTGGCCTCTACCTCGAACAACTTATTGTTGAGGTTGTTGGTCTCGGCCTGCAACTGATCTCGCCGCTGGCTTACCTCGATAACGTGGTCCCGTACACTTTGCTCGTTCTCTTGGGATGCTGCTAAGGCGGCCTTGAGCTCCTCTCTCTGAGCTCAGAATTGGGCGATGCCACAGATTTAAGCTAAGGCGGACTACAAAAGAAAAATGCAAGACAGGGTTATCTCCTGAAATTAAAAAAAGAAATACAATAGGAGGAAGAAAGATGACTCCCAATCAGGTTCTTTCCCAAAGCAGACTCAAGAACATCCCCAGGAGAACGCTCCTCCATGGCGCTCCTCCATGGCCATCAGGTCCTTAACATTTGCTTGATAGGTGTGACCCACCATATGGTTCTCCATGATGTAGAGGGTTCTTCGAAGCGCTTCTGGGATCCTTGCAACCGAGATGGGTTTGACTGGGATCTGAATAGATGGGGCTTCTCCATGAACAGCTTGGGGATCCAAAGCAGGTTCATTTCGAAGATGAGGACGAGGGACCTCAAGAACGGTAACTGTCATTACAAGGGCTGGTGGTTGTGATTCTTATTGCCGCTTCTGAGGGGAGTTAGCACCTTTATCCCTTAAAGGAGATTTGGTGGGAGATCTGATTTCAGAGGCACTCTTCTTTTGTATTCTTGTCTTCTTGATTACGTGTCCAACTTTTGCCCCATCAGATTTAAAGGTGCTTTTTAGGTCCATATCGTCGCCTAGAAAGGAACGAGCAAAATATTCAGATACATGAAATAATTATTCAGGGTAATGCAAGGAAAAGAGTAGAGCAAGAACCCTACCCTCCGAGCTAGAGGAAGACACTACTATGAATGACTCAGGGTTACGAACCAGACTGGGTAAAACCTCTAACTCATGGACTTTCGGAGGAGGGGGGGGACTCTAATACTATCACGATTTGGGTCCTATGGGGTTCAAGCTCTTCATTTAGGCTAGTCTCATGCAGGGGCTGACTAATGCCTGAGGAAAAAACACCCTAACGGAGGGAAGACCATGTCAAAAGATTTGTACCATATTACTAAGAAAATGGTTGACTTGAAGTGAAGGGTATTGTCTATCACTATGGTGCACCGGGGATAGCTATGGTCGTAGCGAACAACCAAGTGATCCACACACTGGATGAGGGTCACGTCAAGGTCCGAATCAATTGGATGTTGACTTACGAGCTGTCATAGGTTGAATCAAAGTAGCCTAAAACTGGCAGGAACTCAGTTTTATTCTCTATATGGGTTACATTGGAAAAAAGTGCCAGCTACTGCAAGTAATTTAGGGATCTTTCTTTTGCACACCAGCTGGCGAATTCTTCTTCTTCTTCGATGTCTTCGATGGCAGGGAGAACTTCTAGAGGAAGAGGGAGCTCGGGGGGAGAACTTTGAGCTCTAATGGCCAGTGTCTGATCTTTCCAGATCAGTTTGAAGGCGACCATTGTAGCATCATTAAGTACGATCTAGAACTCCTTCTCCTTTGCAAGAATACGAGACAACGTCTCACATTGACCACCAAGGGTCTCTGATCGTCCTGTTCTCTTGTATATAGCTGCACAAAATAGCAACTCAATCATAATATGTTTAAGCTCGATAAAGAAGGAATTAAAGTAAAAAAATTAAAGAGTTATGATACTTACGGGGTTTGTTGAAATACGGATGGGTGCAATTGTTGAACCCGTTTGACATGAAGAATTGATCCTTGTACTCATTCAGGGGGTTAGGGAATCTTGTGAGGTAGTAGAAGTCATCACCTCGTCCTTTCTGCTCAAGGTTGGCCTTGAGGCAGAAAAAGTACATGATGTCGGCAGAGGTGGGGACCTTGCACTCGTGTTTTAAAAATAAATATTTCATCCCTGCGAGAAGCCGATATGAATTGGGGGGAAGATGGAATGGAACCAATTCGATGTAGTTTAGAAAATCCATGATGTACAAGTCCAACGGGAGAAAGGCACCTGCCTTCAGATGCTTGTCACTCTAGGCATCGAAGTCATCCTGAGGTGGAGTGTATCTCCGCTCTTCTTCCAATGGAGGTTGGGCAACAAGTCCCCCGAGAATAAATGTATGCATTAAATGTAGTCCCAATGGAGTTGTTAGAACAACCCAGCATAACTGGAGAGTTGGTTTAGGTCGGAGTGATTGACACAAAACCGACTTGGATAACCCCCATAGTGGAATACCTCACAACCGGAAAAACTACAAGACGAAGAAAATGATGAAAGAAGACTACTATACCAGGCCCCACGGTATGTTATGATTGAGGGAATTCTATATCGACGAGGGCATTCTCTACCCCTCCTACGGTGTGTTCTGCCCAAGGAAGCACAAACTATCTTACAGGAGCTACATGAAGGCATCTGCGGAGACCATGCTAGGGGGCAAAACATAGCTCTAAACATATTGAGACAGGGATATTTTTGGCCTACACTAAAAAAGGACTCGACCTCGTAAGTACGGAAATGTGACAAGTGCCTACGCTTTACCAGAATTGCCCAGGCAGCGCCCATTGAGCTAACCATGATCTCATCCCCCAGGTCATTTGCAGTATGGGTAATCGATTTGATTGGTTCATTACTATTAGGAAAAGGAGGAGTTCGCTATGTAGTTTTCCTCATTGACTACATTACGAAGTGGGTTGCGATCGAGCCTCTCCCGTCCATAACCTTGAAGACAGTAATCGATTTCATCGTGAAGAACATCATATGTCGTTTTGGGCTCCCAAAGAAGATCATGTCTGAGAACAGGACTTAGTTTGATAGCGACCTCTTCACATACTTTTGAGAGAAATACAACATAACCAAGATTTTCTCTTTAGTGGTGTATCAGAAATTAATGGGCAGGTCGAGGCTGTAAAGAAAAACCTAAAGGCGAGTTTAAAGAGGTGATTAGATGAAGTCAAGGGATTAGTGTCCAAGCATCTCCCGCAAGTACTCTGTGCCTATAGGAACTCACATCGCACTAGCATAGGGCGCACTCCCTTCTTTTTGAACTTTGAGAGTGAGGCTATGCTCCTAGTTCAAGCACTAGCGATGACACATAGACAGAAAGCCTTCATTCAAGATCAAAACAACGAGTTACAAAATGTATCTTTGGATCTAGTCAAGGAAAAAGGGGAAGAGTCACAATTACATCTCGCCCATTATCAAAATAGAATCACTCATTACTCAACTCAATGGTAAATGGTTGTAGACTCGGACTCGGGGATTTAGTGCTTCGAAGAAGTATTGAGATCAAACTGGGAAGGACCATACCAGATTGTAGAAATCCTATCAGAGGGAACCTTCATACTACCTCGGTTAAATGGAGTGTTGGTCTCACAGACCTGGAATGCCCTACATCTTAAAAGATACTATTAGTAATAGAACGAATTGGTTAATTTTTTGATATTTTAAGTACTTTTCCATGTAAGGCTTATTTTTAAAAGGAATTCTATTTAAATAACACTTGATTGCTATGCAATTTAAACATAGAACCAATACTTTGTATCTTACTCTTGTGATGTATCACATGCTTATTTTTGTAAAGGCAACCTAGAATATCCATAAATTTTGATCACTTGGGGGGCATATAACCCTCAAATAGCTTTTTAAAAAGAGTATTTAGCATATTTGGGATAAAATTTGAAACTTAGATTTTGGAAAATTGATTATTCAACGGCTTTTTAAAGCTCGAATTTTCAAAGCAGCCTCGAAAATGAAATCCTAAATATAACCAGGTTCGAGGCCTAATTCCTAAAAGGTATAATGCTATTAATAGAACAAAATCCTTGATATAACTTTGTCCAAGGCTTGATCCCTAATAGGTATAATGTGATTAAGCAAACAAACTCCTGGACATAACCACTTCCGAGGCCTGACTCCTAACAGATATAATGTATTAGGTGGGCGAATTCCTCGGTATAACCCAGATATCGACCAAGATTGTTTGGTTGAGTGATTAGAAACCTATCTCGATCTAAAGACAACCTCTATGATTGCGAGTGTGCAAGAATTTGAAATTCATAAGCATGATAAGATAAGAGATTAGGGGGAATGAAAATAAGTCATAAAATAATGAACATGTACTGATAAGTATATGATTATCATGAGGAGAAACAACCCTGATCTAAGCCCAAAGGCAATTGTTTCAGTTTGTGAGAAAATAATGACAAAGAAAGATTTAAAAACAAAATAAGAAAAAGAAGGATAAGGATAAGGTCCCTATAAAACATCACTGAGCTCCGACAACTTGCTCATGTGATGATACCTCTTCACCGTCCCATTTGGTGGCTCCAGAAGCATCTGTTATCTCAGAGGGATCTTGTGAGAATCGGCTCTAAAACTTGGCAAGATAACGCTCCCAAAACTCTGTCTCCATAAGAGAGAAATCCCCTTCTTGGTTGTAAGCCCACCACCGATAGAGCATCTCCTCCATGGAATTCGTTGAGTCTAGAACCTCCAGCCTCGCTTTCTCAGCATCCTCCTTAGCTATGGCCTCGACCTTGGACATATTATTCTTGAGGTTGTTGGTCTCGACCTGGAACTGATCTCATTGTTGGCTCACCTCGATAATGCAATCTCGTCCAATTCATTTGTTGTCTTGGGACGCTACTAGGGTGGCCTTAAGCTCCTCTCTCTTAGCGCAGAACTAGGCGATGCCACAGATTTGAGCTAAGGCAGACTGCAAAAGAAAAATGCAAGACAGGGTTAGCTCGTGAAAGTAAAAAAAATATAAAATACAATAGGAAGAAGAAAGATGACTCCCAATTACGTTCTTTCCAAAAGTAGACTCCAGAACATCCCTAGGAGAACACTCCTCCATGGCCCTCAGGTCCTTAACTTTTGCTTGATATGTGTGACCCACCATATGGTTCGCCATGTCGTAGAGGGTTCTTCGAAGCGCTTCTGGGATCCTTGAAATTGATATGGGTTTGACTGGGATCTAAATAGATGAGGCTTCCCCATTAACAACCCGGGGATCCAGAGCATGTTCATTTTGAGGATGAAGATGAGGATGAGGGAACTCAAGAATGGTAACTATCGTTACAGGAGCTATGGTTGTGATTCCTATTGCTGCTTCTGATGGGATCTGGCACCTTTGTCCTTTGAAGGAGATTTGGTGGCAGCTCTAGATTCAGAGGCACTCTTATTTTGTATTCTTGTCTTCTTTATTACGAGTCCAATGCCGACCCCACTAGATTTAAAGGTGCCTTTTAGGTCCATTTTGTCGCTAGCAATGGAACGAGCAGAAAATTCAGATACATGAAATAATTAGTCAGGGTAATGCAAGGAAAAGAGTAGAGCAAGAATCCTACCCTCCAATCTAGAGGAGGAAACTACTATGAATCACTCAGGGTTACAAAGCAGACTGGGTAAAACCTCTAACCCATGGAATATCGGAGGAGGGGGGGGGGGACTCTAATACTATCACGATTTGGGTCCTATGGGGTTCGGGCTCTTCATCTGGGCTAGACTCATGCAGAGGCTGACTAATGCCCGAGGAAAAAACACCCTGATGGAGGGAAGGCCATGTCAAAACATGTGTACCACACTACTAAAAAATGGCGGACTTGAAGTGAAGGGTATTGTTTATCGCTATGGTGCACTAGGGATAGCTATGGTTGTAGTGAACAACCAAGTGTTCTACTCACTGAATGAGGGTCACTTTAAGGTTTGAATGAACCGAAAGTGGACGTACGATCTATTGTAGGTTGAATCGAAGAAGCTTAAAACTTGTAGCAACTTGGTTTAATTCTCTAAATGGGTTACCTTGGATGGAAGTGCCAGCTGATGCCCCTGATTCAGGGACCTTTCTTTTGAGCACCTATTGGGCGACTTCTTCTTCTTCTTCGATGTCTTCACCGGTAGGGAGGGCTTGTTGAGGAGGAGGGAGCCCTATGGGAGGACCTTGATCTCTAATGGCCAGTGTCAGATCTTTTCGGATCAATTTCAAGGCCACCATGGTAGTGTCATTAACTGCAATTTAGAACTCCTTCTCCTTGGCAAGAATATGAGATAGCGTCTAACATTGACCTCCAAGGGTCTCTGATCGCCATGTTTTCTTGTATATAGCTGCACAAAAAAATAACTCAATCATAATATGATTAAGCACAATCAAGAAGGAATTGATCCTTGTAGTCATTCATGTGGCAGGGGAATCTTGTGAGGTAGTAGAAGTCGTCACCTTGCCCTTTTTGCTCGGGGTTGGCCTTGAGCCAGAAAAAAGTAGATGATGTGGGTAGGGGTAGGGACCTTCCACTCGTGTTTTAAAAATAAATATTTCAGCCCTGCCAGAAGCCAATATGAATGGGGAGGTAGCTGGAATGGCACCAGTTCGACGTAGTTCATAAAATCACTGATGTACGGGTCCAATAGGGAAAAGGCACCTAACTCAGGTGCCGTCACTCCAGGCTTTGAAGTCATCTGAGGTGGAGTGTAGCTCTTCTCCCCTTCCAGTGGAGGTCGGGAAACATGTCCTCCGAGACTAAATGTATGAATTAAACATAATCCCAGTGGAGTTCGTAGAATAACCAAGCATAATTGGAGAACTGGTTTAGGTCGGTGTGATTGACACAAAACTTACTCAGATAACCCCTATAGTGGAATACCTCGCAACTGTTAAACTACCAGATGAGGAAAAGGATGCAAGAAGATTTCTATACCAGGCCCCACGGTATGTTATGATTGGGGGAATTCTATATCGACGAGGGCATTCACAGCCCCTCATGCGATGTGTTCTGCCTAAGGAAGCACAAACTATCTTACAAGAGCTACATGAAGGCTTCTGTGGAGACCACGCAGGGGGGCAAAACTAAGCTCTAAATATATTGAGACAAGGCTCTATGTGGCCTACACTAAAAAAAGAATCGACCTTGTATGTACAGAAATGCGACAAGTGCTAACGCTTTGCCAGAATTTCCCCGGAAGAGCCCATTGAGCTAACCATGATCTCATCCCCCTAGCCATTTGCTGTATGGGGAATCGACTTGATTGGTACTCTTGCAACCATAACCTTAAAGATAGTCATTGATTTCATCGTGAACAACATCATATATCGTTTTGGGTTCCCAAAGAAGATCGTGTTTGAGGATGGAACTTAGTTTGATAGCGATCTCTTCACAAACTTTTGCAAGAAATAAAACATAACCAAGTTTTTCTCCATAGTGGTGAATCCACAATCTAATGGGCACTCCCTTCTCTTTGACCTTTGAGAGTGAGGCTTTGCTCCTAGTTGAACCACTAGTGACGAAACATAGACAGAAAGCCTTTATTCATGATCGAAACAACGAGTTACTAAATGCATCTCTGGATCTGGTCAAGCAAAAATGGGAAGAGTCATAATTAGAGCTCGCAAATTATCAGCAGAGAATCACTTGTTACTTTAACTCGAAGGTAAAAGGCAGTAGGCTCGGACTCAGAGATTTAGTGCTTCGAAGAGTGTTTTTGGCGAGTAAAGATCCCAAAGAAGGAGTATTGGGACCAGACTGGCCAAGACCATACTAGATCGTGGAAATCCTATGTGAGGGAACCCTCAAACTAGCTCGGTTAATGGAGTGTTTGTCTCACAGACCTGGAATGCCCTACATCTTAAAAGATATTATTAGTAATAGAACGACATGGTTAATTTTTTTATGTTTTCGGTACTTTTCCGTGTAAGGCTTATTTTTAAAAGCAATTCTATTTAAATAACATTGGATCACTACGCAATTTAAACGTAGAACCAATACTTTGTATCTTATTCTTGTGATGTATCACGTGCTTATTTTTGTAAAGGTGACGTAGAATATTCATAAGTTATGATAACTTGGGGGCATATAACCCTCGAATAGCTTTTTAAATAACTTATTTAGCTTATTTGGGAAAAAAATTGAAACTTAGAATTTGGAAAATTGATTATTCCACGACTATTTAAAGCACAATTTTTCAAAGCATCTCCGAATACGAACTAAGTTAGGAAAATTTAAAAACAAAACAAAGCATATAATTCATATAGAAGATCCTAGATATAACCACGTTCAAGGCCTGATTCCTAACTTGTATAATGTTATTAAGCGGAAAATATTCTAGATATAAGCTTGTCCAATTCCTGATCCCTAATAGGTATATTTCTATTAAGCGGACAAACCCCTGGACATAACCACTTCCGAGGCCTAATTGCTAACAGGTATAGCGCTATTTGACGGGAAAATTCTTTGGTATAACCCAGATATCGACCAAGATTGTTTGGTCGAGCGATTAGAAACCTATCTCGATCTAAAGACAACCACTATGATTGCGAGTGTGCAAGAATTTGAAATTCATAAGTGAACGCCTTGAATTTCCACGGGTTATTAGCGAGCTGGAAAAGGGCATAATCCTATCAGCCATGTGGAAGCCACCTACCCGGAGCTGCTATTACGAGTTCCTACCTCTTTAGCTCGAGGTAGCAAAACATTTAGAAAGAATACTCAAAGGCATC
The DNA here is from genome assembly GCF_963169125.1 of Humulus lupulus. Classification (NCBI taxonomy): domain Eukaryota; kingdom Viridiplantae; phylum Streptophyta; class Magnoliopsida; order Rosales; family Cannabaceae; genus Humulus; species Humulus lupulus. Next base: position 146,880,370 of record NC_084798.1, on the reverse strand, counting down.
AGGTCAGCAGTGTGGACACCACGAGTTAAGACTATATCAGGCTCGAGGTACGACCAGGAGCTGACACCTCTGACCTTTTATAAAGTCAACCACGCAATGTAAACGTGCGCATATCAGACATCACGTGTCTACTCCATTCCTGAATTCTCGGACACGCAACATAAACGTGCGTGTTCAGGCACCCCACGACTGGTTTGGGCCATGCGGCTCATTATCTCCCTTACCTATTGATTAGACCACACTTCATTGTCAGGTTTTAGGAATTAATCATGAATGTCACAGAAGTGACATGATGGGTAAGAAGGTCATGGGATGACCTCCTTTGCCAACACCCAGGTGTCCTCTCCCTATAAATATGGAGACCCTGGGTGTTGCAAAGGGTTGGCTTCTAATTGGTAAAGAAATACCCTGTAAGGAATATCGGAGAGACATCCATAATAGTGACTGGTGGAGTAGAAGGATTTTAACCTTCAAACCACCTAAAAAAGGTATTCGAGTTATAATCTTCCTTTGAGATCATTCATATATTACAGTTCATCATTTAGCACTAATCCATCTCTTAATTCATATAATTATCTGTTGCCGAAGAACCGCGTCAACAATTTGGTGCTTTCATTCAAAGCTTTTAGATTAGTGCTATCGCAAAAATCCAACCATGGTAGTTACCCGCTCGAGATATGGTAACGAGGCGTATCAACGTGATGGGCAGGAGGCCCACCATGCCGCCATATTCGATGAGCAAAACCCTGAGGTTCAGCAGCGATCGGGGAAGCAGCCAGTGGGCCAAGACGACACTGGAAGTTCGGCTCCCCGGCCGCCTAATCCGAACCTGGATTTCTACACAGCGGTAGAAATGGAAAATGCATAGTTGAGGAGTCAGCTAGCGAAAGCAAACAAGCAGGTTGAAGAGGTTTTGGCCTGATTACCCCCTCTTACAACCGATGCTAACGTCAGAAAGACGCATGGTGGGACTCATAAGTCCCGCTGGGGTAATCGGTCCAGGCCTAGTCGGTCGGCCAGAGCCTTGACATTGAATTCTACTCCTATGTCGCACAACCAAGAAACTGTGTTTGAGGAACTCCCTAGGGCCGACCAGCAGTTCAGCCGATCGGTCCGGACCTCAACTCCCAGTTCAGTTCCACCATCGAGTGCACCCAGGAGGACTCGAGGCAGCTCGCGAAGGAGATCCAGGGAGGGCTCGTGATGACAGCCCGCCCCGACCAGCCGTCCTACACCACGCTCAGACCGCCGAGCGCAGGACCTAACTTAATCCGCCCCGAAGGGACCAGGATCGCATCACCAGTTAGGCATCCCCCATCACCGATAAGATATCCATCTTCACCCCATCCAGTCCGAGACATTCCGACTCATGGGAGCAGCAGGAGAAATCCTCCTTCTGTCAGACCTTCCCATCGCAACCGGGCGCCCAGGGAATTCCCGAATCCTCACCGTCAGCGGCGGGCTCCGAGCTTTTCAAATGGAAGTTATTGGATAGGGAGTAATCGAAGTGGCAGGTCCGGGGAAGACCTACACCATCATTTGAGCTCGGCACAAAGCTCTCAGGCCACCACGAGGGGCGACCTCCGAGATCGTCTCAACTCTCAGAGAGGAGACCCAATTGGAAATGGCAGTCGTGCTCACCAAGGAGAGGGCCTATCTGAAGTACGTGACAGTGGGAATGTCCCACATAACCTATCTCATGATAGGAGGGACTATAACCCGCTTAACGCGTACAATGGAACTAGAGCTATTGAACAGCCCCAGAACAACCAAGGAATCAAGGACCAAACCCTGGAGCGACTAGCTCAGATGGAGGAGCTGATGAGGAAGCTCTTATCGGAAAAAGAAAAAAGATGAGTACGACTCGGGGGACGAACTCGAGCTCTACGCCCCTGGCATAGCAGCTACAGCGTATCCACCTGGTTTCCGTATGCCTCACTTGTCCAAGTTCAATGGGGATGAGGACCTGTCAGATCATCTGGGTATGTTCAACACCCTGATGATGGCCCACAACATCGGTCCCGAGCTGTGGTGTTTAATATTTCCTTCCACCTTAACTTGGCCGGCCAAGCAATGGTTCAAGCAGAGTAAAAATGTGACGCCCCACGTCACTATGGCTGCTTTCTGGAATGACGACTAGCCCTACAAACCAAGACAAGTCTTTCCAGCGTGCTTTGTCCTGACTCGCACACTTCCTGGGAAAACTTCCCAGGAGGTCACCCATCCCTAGATTACTCCAGGCCAAGCACGCTTAACCATGGAGTTCTCAAGTGATGGGCTACCGAAAAGAATATGCACCTTCCTGATATAGGTAGTACCCATCAATCCATTTAAGCCCTCTTCAACTGTGTAGTCCCATACCTACACAGTCTTAGAATCATTACACTTGACCTTCCCTAGGCGGTGTGGGATTGCACAGCTTACCCGGTCCTTCCCCTTACGGATCACGGGATTTTGACTGTCACAATCACCCCCCCTTACGGGCCCGACATCCCCGTCGGCCACACTTCCGGCTGGGTCAAGGCTCTGATACCATTATGTGATGCCCCACGTCACTATGGCTGCTTTCTGGAATGACTACTGGCCCTTCAAACCAAGACAAGTCTTTCCAGCGTGCTTTGTCCTCACTCGCACACTTCCTGGGAAAACTTCCCAGGAGGTCACCCATCCCTAGATTACTCCAGGCCAAGCATGCTTAACCATGGAGTTCTCAAGTGATGGGCTACCGAAAAGAATATGCACCTTCCTGATATAGGTAGTACCCATCAATCCATTTAAGCCCTCTTCAACTGTGTAGTCCCATACCTTCACAGTCTTAGAATCATTACACTTGACCTTCCCCAGGCGGTGTGGGATTGCACAGCTTACCCGGTCTTTCCCCTTACGGATCACGGGATTTTGACTGTCACAAAAAAGTAGTCCATCTGCTCATGGAAAACCTTTTCTGCTGACTTCAAGAGGGTATTCCGAGCTTCTCAGGCTACCCGCGTCAAAGCTGACACCCTAGCAAACGTAAGACAACAGCCCGACGAACCTTTCAAAGCTTACCTGAGCAGATTCGCAAATGTCGCGGCTCGGGCCAGGGACGCAGATGACAGTTCGAAGCTTATGGCCTTGAGGACTGGAATCCTCGTTGGAGGCGGACTCTGGGAAGAGATACAGAGAAAAGGTGTCAGCACCGTGAACGAATTCCTGAATAAGGCCCAAGGATGGATAAACCTGGAGGAAGCGCGAGCATCGGCCGCAGGAACCAGCCAAGCCCCTGAACAGCTCGCTGGAGTGGGAACGGATGTCGTGAATGCAACACAAATCGTTACATAGAATAACCAGTTTGGTGGAGGCAAGAGAAAAGGAAGCAGCGAGAGCGGCCAGCATGGCCCAAAGAAGAATAAGTCTGTGTAAAAGTTTAAGCCAGTCTACGCGACTTATACCGAGTTCACCAACACTAGGGAGAACATTTTCTGAGCAAACTCTGCTCGCCTCCCCTGGAAGAAGCCGGAGCCTTTGAAGCACCAGAAGGGTAAGCGAGACCCCTCCATGTTTTGTCAGTTCCACAAGGACATTGGCCACAACACTGATGATTGTAGGCACCTGAAGGATGAGATCGAGACTCTCATCAGAGCCGGACCCTTGGCTAAGTATGCGTGGAATAGAGTTCCTGCCGGTCAACCAGCTCCAGAAGCTCCGATAAGTCTTCCCGGGTCTCGGATAGATCAGGACATCCCTCCTCCTATGATAGGAGGAGAGATCTCCACTATCTCCGGAGGCCCCCATCTGGCTGGGACGAGCAGAGGTGCCTAGAAGAGATATGTCAACGCACTTAAGGCTCATAATGGAGTGGAGTTCGTCCCTGAGCAGCATCTACCTAAATAACAATGATTGGAGAGACAACCAATCATGTTCACCGATGAAGATGCCAGTCACGTCTAGTTCCTTCATAACGACCCTCTGGTCATAGCCGCCCAGCTCGCTAACCGGAGAGTTAGGAGGATACTGGTCGATAATGGGAGCTCGGTAAACCTGCTGTTCTGGTCTACGCTGGAAAAGATGGGTTTATCTGTCATCGAGTTAAAAGCCACCTCCATGATGCTATATGGATTCTCTAGAGAGGGGGCGGCAGCAATAGGAACAATCGAGCTGGTGATCACCCTGGGAGAGGGACCCCAGACTATCTCGAAACTCCTCGAGTTTGTGGTCATCGATTGTCTCGCTGCGTACAATGCTATTTTGGGCCGACCTACTTTGATAGCGTTTGAAGCCATAACATCCATCCTCCACCTCATGCTAAAATTCCCCTCTTCCTCGGGGATATTCATGGTCCGAGGTGATCAGCTCGCTGCCAGGGAATGCTATAGCATTTCCATGAAGGGAAAATCAAAACCCAGGTAGTAGACGATGACCATCCAGGGCGGGAGTGAGGAATCTCAGGAACTTGTGCCTAGTCCTGAGATTGAAAAACCTCAGAGTGCCAAAGGGGAGAATATCATCTTAAATAATGATATCCACCCCAGAATAGGTGAGGATAGATCCGAGCTCCAGGCCATCGAAGAGCTCGAGGAGGTAAACATCGACCCACAAGACCCCTCGAAGGTGGTAAAGCTCGAGAAAAATCTATGTAGCGAGAGGAAGGCGGGGCTGATTAAGTTTCTGCAGGAGAATCTAGATGTGTTTGCCTGGTCTCATGTAGACGTGGTAGGGATCAGTCTGAGCGTCATCATGCACACCCTCCACTTGGATAAAAGTGTGCCTGCAAAATCCCAGAAACAAAGGCGCCTAGGAAAACTCCGAGCTGAGGCCCTAGAGGAGGAAGTAGCCTGGCTTTTAAGGGGCGGCTTTATCTGCGAAGCAAAGTTCCCGATCTGGGTCGCCATTCCCGTGTTGGTCCCAAAGCCCAACGAGAAATGGCGGACATGCATCGATTTCTCCAATCTGAACAAAGCCTACCCCAAAGATTGCTTCCCCTTGCCAAGGATCGACCAATTGGTAGATGCCACCGCAGGGCACGAGCTCATGTCTTTTATGGATGCATACTCGGGCTATAATCAGATCGCCATGAATCCAGCAGACCAGGAACACACTAGCTTCATGACCACAACTAACGTTTATTGTTACAAGGTCATGCCCTTCGGGCTGAAGAATGCCGGAGCTACATACCAGAGGTTTGTTAATAGGATGTTTACCAACCAGATTGGGAAGAATATGGAAGTGTATGTTGACGACATGCTGGTCAAGTTGAAAACTGCTGATAACCATGTCTCCGATCTGGAGGAATGCTTTAAGATACTGAGAGAGTACGGCATGAGGCTAAACCCCCAAAAATGTACTTTCGGGGTCGCGTCAGGAAAATTCCTGGGGTTCATTGTCAATACCAGGGGAATAGAAGGAAACCTCGATAAGATTAGGTCGCTACTCTAGATGCCCTCACCCCGGTCGCGAAAATACGTTCAAAGTCTGATAGGAAGGGTGGCGGCCCTCAATCGGTTTATTTATAAATCTATTGACAAATGTCTGCCATTCTACAACCTGCTTCGGGGAAATAAAAAATTCGAGTGGACCGAGGAATACGAACGTGCCTTCCTCGACCTGAAAGCACATTTAGCCGAACCGCCCGTATTGTCCTTTACCTAGCTTTTATGGAAGATGTAGCTAGCGCCGTATTAGTCCGAGAAGAAGACCGATCTCAAAAGCCAGTCTATTACATCTGCAAGAGGCTTCTCGGAGCTGAATCCCGGTATCTGTTGATGGAAAAGATGGCTTTCTGTCTCATTACGGCCTCCCGAAAGCTCAGGCCGTATTTCCAGTCTCACTCAATACACGTCATAACCGATCAGCCTTTAAGGCAGGTTTTGCAAAAACCTGAAGCATCGGGACGTCTACTGAAGTGGGCTATCGAACTCAGCCAATTTGAGATATTGTACATACCGCGAACTGCAATAAAAAGCCAGGCCCTAGCTGATTTTGTGGCAGAGTGCACAGGGTTCCGAGAAGATCCTGTAGAAGAGTCAGCCCAGGCCTCCTTAGCCCGGGCCTCATGGAAGGTCTTCGTAGATGGCTCGTCTAACGAGAACGGCTCCAGGGCTAGAATCATATTGATATCCCGAGAAGGACATCGATTCCACTCGGTGTTACGATTCAAATTCAAAGTGTCCAACAACGAGGCTGAATACGAAGGTTTACTGGTGGGCTAATGGTGGCCCAAGAGCTAAAGGCCAGCTCCGTTCAGTGTTACAGTGATTCCCAGCTCATGGTAAATCAAGTGTTAGGGGAATACCAAGCATGGGGAACCAAGATGGTTGCTTACCTGGCCAAGGTGAAGAAGGAACTATCCGCATTTGAGCGCGGCTCAATCGAGCAGATACCTCGGGAGCAGAATGCCAACGCGGACGCCCTGGCAAAGCTCGCTACCTCTGGGGAGGTCGTGGCGGAGGTCGAGATGATTGACGCCAGACCGACCTGGATGACTCCCATCCTCGAGTATCTCATAGCATGAAAGTTACCCTAGGAGCGAAATGACGCAAGGAGGGTGCTTTACCAGGCTCAAAGGTATACAGTGATAGATGGGATATTATACCGACATGGACTCTCTTTACCCCTCCTACGGTGTGTTCCGCTAAGCGAGGCAAAGACTATTTTGCAGGAAGTGCACGAGGGCTTTTGCGGAGATCACATTGGGGAGCAAAGCCTGTCCCTGAAGATACTAAGGCAAGGGTATTATTGGCCCACTTTGTCAAAGGACTCGATCTCCTACATCAAAAAGTGTGACAAGTGCCAGCGATTCGCCACAATTGCCCGCGCTCCCCCGATCAAGCTGAAGATGATCTCGTCCCCATGGCCATTCGCGGTCTGCGGGATTAACTTGGTTGGTGCCCTCCCTACTGGAAAGGGAGGAGTTCGCTATGCGGTGGTGGCTATTGACTACTTCACTAAGTGGGTAGAAGCAGAGACCCTGGCGACAATCACTTCAAAGAGAGTCCTCGACATCATGGTCAAGAGTATTATCTGCCGATTCGGGCTGCCAAAGAAGATCGTGTTAGATAATGGAACGCAGTTCGATAGCGACGTCTTCATCGAATTCTGCGAGAGACACGACATTGTTAAAAGATTCTCCTCTGTGGCCTATCCCTAGGCCAATGGGCAGGTCGAGGCTGTCAATAAGATGCTAAAGTCAAGCCTTAAGAAAAGACTGGACGAAGCCAAGGGAGTCTGGCCAGAACAGCTCCCCCAGGTATTGTGGGCATACTGGACCTCACATCGAACGCCGACGGGTCATACTCCTTTCTCCCTAGCTTTCGGAAGTAAGGCAGTCCTTCCTGTCGAGGTAAAGGTAGCCTCGCATAGAGTCTAGGCATTTGACCAAGACCGGAATGACAAATTGCTCAGCGCGTCTCTCGACCTGATTGACAAAAAATGAGAAGCTTCACAGCTGCAGCTCGCGCATTATCAACAGAAGGTCACTCGTTATTTCAACTCAAAGGTCAAGAAACGCGTCTTTAGCGTTGGTGACTTGGTCCTCAGAAGAGTCTTCCTAGCTAGTAAGGATCCCAAGGATGGAGTGCTGGGACCAAACTTGGAAGGGCCCTATCAAATAACCGAGATCGTAAAAGAAGGAACCTATAAACTAGCTCGGCTTAACGGAGAAGCAGTCCCGCAGACCTAAAACGCTATACACTTGAAGATATATTATTAGTAATGTCTTTGTAAGGCTTAATTAGAAAAGCCATCTTTTGTTTATTAAGTAATAAGAGATAATCTTTTTACACTATTGTATATGTTTGGGAATGTAACGTCAAGTAACCACGAAAGACCCTTTCCTGATTACTTGGGGGGCATATATCCTGGATATAATCAGGTCCGAAAACTTAGAAGTTAGTTCAAATTGATTGATAGATGTTTTTCTTAAAAAGCACGAGATATCGATAAAGGATTAACGTTAACTAAGTAATATCCTGGATACAACCAGGTCCTAAAACTTAGAAGTTAGTTCAAATTGATTGATCGGTGTTTTTCTTAAAAAGCACGAGATATCGATAAAGGATTAACACGAACTAAGTTTTCAAACTAATATCCTGGATACAACCAGGCCCTAAGTCTTAGAAGTTGGTTCAAATTGATTAACAGATGTTTTTTCCTAAAAAGCATAAGATGTCAATCACAACACCAACAGAAACTAAGTTCTCACCAAATGCATTGAAGAGGAGTAACAGTAAGGTCAAAACAAAAATATGTAAATAGATTGAAATAAATCTGGGGATACCAATTGTTTCAAGGATCAAAAACCTCATAATATAAGGCAAATGCCTTAAAAAAAAACAGAAAGAACCAGTGGTAAGGCAAACCTACCGTGAGGGTCATCCCCAGTGAAGACTCCATCACATTTTCGGGGCTCCTCGTCTCGATCTCCCGCAAGTCCCTCGAGGTGGCACTGTAGCAGTGGTCCACCATGTAGGTCGTAGTTTCATAGACCGTCCCCCGAAAAGCATCAGGGAGTCTCTCCAAGGCCTGGGGGTTGACCGGGACGCGCACGCCGGGGTTCAAAGCTGGTAAGGTCCTAATGGGTACCACCTGTTCCTGACTAGGGACAGGAGGTCGCGGGGTAGGTGGAGCCATCTTCTCCACTACAGGAGAGGGTGGAGGCACCTTCTCTATGGCAGTAGGGCCCTGGCTTTTCCCCTTGGCAGGAGACTTGGAAGAAGTCCCAGGGGTCTTCTTGGCCAACCAGAGCCTCTTCACCAAGGGCCCGGAAGACCCGGAGGGGGGATTTCCCCCCTGGAACATAGACCGCAACACATTTTCCCTGGGCTGCGACATCTCCTCGTCTGAAACAAAGACAACAAATCATTAATATGCATCTAAAAATATTTGATTGCAAAACAAAAAAAAGCTAAAGTATGTATTGAAAAGGTTCCTACCCTCTGAGCTAGAGGAGGAATCTATTGTCAAGACCTCCGGCCCCAGAGCTTCTACGAGGGAGTCTAAGATAATGACTTCATGAGTGAGAGGAGGCTCTGGGTCTGGATCCTCCTTAGGACTGGACACCTCTACATATTGCCTAAGACTCGGAGCTACTACACCCTCCAGAAGGGAGGGCCACAACCTAAAGGCCAGGGTATTATCTACTACTACAGTACCCCTAGGGCGGCCCATGTCATGACGCAACACGAGCTAGTTAACACACTGGAGTAGAGTGATGTTGCGGTCTGGGTCTTTTTGGTGGCGGTGAACGAGTTGGCTGGGGTTAAACCTAGCAAGTCGTAGGTCTACGGCGGCCCTGTCTAAGTCCCTAAGTAATTAAGGGTTACCTTGGTCGGAGGGGCCGACTGCTGCCCCGGACTGGGTCCGCTCTGCGTTGACCTCTTGGGCGACCTCTAGAGCTCACTTCTGGCACACGAGGGGCACCTCGTCCTCCTCATCCTCGTCCTCATCCGCAGCCTCCTCCTTGGGGATGGGCGCCATCTCGCGAGCATTGGGGATGATCCGCAGCCTCCTCAAGGCCAGAGTCTGGCCTGGAGAAATTAACTTACACGCCATCATTGTCTTATCAGACACGAGCTGGTGGTAGTCTTTTTCACTTGGGGGGAGCCCCGCCAAGGTTTCGTACTGACCCCCAAGGGTCACCGACTTAGCCTTCCTTGTGAAAATAGCTGCACGATAGTTTTCAAGTCAATAACTAATGGAAATAAACTAATCAGCGACGATCTCGCGAGCTAAAGTTAGGAGGAACTTACGAGGGCGGTTGAAGTAATGGTATTCGAAGTTGCGAAACCCCGTTGACATAAAGAATTGATCCTTGAAGTCATTGGGGTGGCTGGGCAGCTCGATGACAGCGGCCGAGTTAGGAAAACAGGACAGGTTGTAGAACCCGTCACCTCGCCCCCATTGTTCCGGGCTGGCTTTGAGACAATAGAAGTAGAGGATGTCCGTCAGTGTGGGGACCTCCTATTCCTGCTTCAGGAACAAGTACTTCAACCCCGCTAACAGGCGGTAGGAGTTAGAGGGGAGTTGGAAGGGGGCCAGCTTCACGTAATTTAAAAAAATCCGTGAAGTACCGGTCCAGGGGGAGAAAGGCCCCAGCCTTGAGGTGTTCGTCACTCCTGGCCGTGAACTCCTCATCGAGCGATGCGCAGCTCCGCTCGCCCTCAAGGGGAGGACGGACGACCAGGGTGCCCTTCCCTATCTCGATGTTGTGGGAAAGCATGATTTTATTGACTTTCCCCTGGGTTGTAACCTTTGAGGCGATCCTGTCGGCCTCAAAGAAGGCGTCAGGTCCCACCTCGACCTCCTTGTCCACGGTGGGACCGAAGTGGAGAATTAGGGAGTCTGTTGCCACCTCTTTCCCCTTACTGGCCTGTTGGGATGACAAGCTGGCAGCGCTTTTCTTGGGCATATTCTTCCTGGGTCCCATTTGGTCACCTTAGGAACAAAGATGAAGAAAGTTTAGAAAAGGCGACCTAAGCATAAGAAAGAATCTAGCACGAAGAATGGTTTCCTTTATACGGGCTGAGGTAATCTTAGCCCGCGGCGAGTGAGACCACGCGGTTCTATGAACACGCGCCTGTGCTCCCAACGGGTCCCCGATTGCTCGGGATCCGTGTGTCAGGAGGGTCAAGATAAAGTTTTCCTTGGAAGGAAAGTTTCGAAAGGCAAAACCGCCTATGAAGCGTGTCTCCTAAGCTGCCCGGTTTTTACACCCTAGAAACTTGTTGTTCCAAACAGGCACAAAAAAAATTTATTTACCCAGAAAAATCACCCCAGAACTTTGTCCTATGAGTCATGTTCCTAACAATTCTCTATCCTACGGTTGATACCCCTAGGATAAAAACTTACACACAAAATACCAGCAAAGTAAAACAACCTACTGCATGCGGCTAAGATGGAAGTTCACCTAAGCAAAGAACAATGGAAACATTTAAAGCATACCACAAACAGAGGACTTACAGAAGTTTTTCCTGTGTAAAGACTGAAAAGAGTGTCGGGGTTGGAACCCTGGTGGAATCTTTGGAGCTGGAGTCACGAAAGAACCCTCGTGTCTAAAACTCAGAAACGTCTGGAATAGTGGCCGGAAGAAAGAAAGGGTTTTAACTAAGAAGAGAGAAGGAAGAAGATGAGAAAAAATTTCAAATAAAAGGGTAGCTCATGCAAAAGGTGGCCAACCTTATATATACGTAAAAATCAAAAGAATGAGGGCCATTGGATTGTCTTGATGTGGGATATGAGGATCACAACTCGAAAGACGAAACGACGGCCGAAGATAGGCTAGGCCATTTAATGCGATTCTCTGAAGATGGACCGTCACCAACCACGATGCTCCACGTATCCAATACCAGCGTAATGGGCGGGATATGAAGAGTCCACAAGGAAGCCTAAAAGCCCCCACTGTGGTCACAAGTGACGTCATATGCCACGAGCAGGGGCTTGGGGGGTAAATGTACGCCCTGAATATCCACGGGTTATTAGCGAGCTGGAAAAGGGCATAATCCTATCAGCCACGTGGAAGCCACCTACCCGGAGCTGCTGTTACGAGTCCCTACCGCTTTAGCTCGAGGTAGCCAAAGGTTTAGTAGGAATACTCAAAGACTATATCAGGCTCGAGGTACGACCTGGAGCTGACACCTCTGACCCTTTATAAAGTCAACCACACAATGTAAACGTGGGCATATCAGACATCACGTGTCTACTCCATTCCTAAATTCTCGGACACGCAGCATAAATGTGCGTGTTCAGGCACCCCACGACTGGTTTGGGCCATGCGGCCCATTATCCCCCTTACCTATTGATTAGACCACACTTCATTGTCAGGTTTTAGGAATTAATCATGAATGTCACAGAAGTGACATGATGGGTAAGAAGGTCACGGGATGACCTCCTTTGCCAACACCCAGGTGTCCTCTCCCTATAAATATGGAGACCTTGGGTGTTGCAAAGGTTTGGCTTCTAATTGGTAAAGAAATACCCTGTAAGGAATATCGGAGAGATATCAATAATAGGGACTGGTGGAGTAAAAGGATTTTAACCTTCGAACCACCTAAAAAAGGTATTCGAGTTATAATCTTCCTTTGAGATCATTCATATATTACGGTTCATCATTTAGCACTAAACCATCTCTTAATTCATATAATTATCTGTTGCCGAAGAACCGCGTCAATAATAAGTATGATAAGATAAGAGATTAGGGGAAAGGAAAATAAATCATAAAATAATTAGCATGTACTGATAAGTATATGATTATCACGAGGAGAAATAACCCCGATCTAAGCCCAAAAGCGATTGTTTTAGTTTCTTAGACCATAATTACCAAAAGTTATTAAAAAATAAAATAAGGAAAAGAAGGATAAGGTGGCTATAAAACATCATTGAGCTCCGCGAACTTGCTCGTTTGATGACACCTCTTCACCATCCCCTCGACAGCTCTAGAAGCATCTGCGGTCTCAGAGGGCTCATGTTAGAATTGGCTCCGAAACTTGGCAAGATAACACCCCCAAATCTCTGTCTCTATATAGGAGAAATCCCCTTCTTTGTTGTAAACCCAACATAGATAGAGCATCACCTTCAGGGCATTCGTTGAGTCTACCACCTCCAGCCTTCATTTCTCAACATCCTCTTTAGCTTTGGCCTTGACCTCGAACAACTTATTCTTGAGGTTGTTGGTCTCGACCTGCAAATGATCTCGTTGCTGGCTCACCTTGACAATGTGGTTCCTGGAAATCTTCTCATTCTCTTAGCACGAGGCCAGGGAGGTCAAGTGTGATGATTCTAAGAATGTGTATGTATGAGACTACACAGTTGAAGAGGGCTTAAATGGATGGATGGGTACTACCTATGCCAACAAGATACATCTTCTTTTCGGTAGCCCATCACTTGTGAACTCCAAAGTTAAGCGTGCTTGACCTGGAGTAGTCTCATGATGGGTGACCTCCAAGGAAGTTTTCCCAAAAAGCATGCGAGTGAGGACAAAGCACGTTGGAAAGACTCGTGTTGGTTTGCATTGATAGTCACCATTCCAGGAAATAACCACAGTGACGTGGGGCATTACAAATGGTATCAAAGCATTGACCATGCCGGAAGTGTGGTCAATGGGGACATCGGACCCCTGAGGGGCGGTAATTGTGACTGTAAAAATCCTATGATTCGCAAGACGAAAGACCGGGTAAAAATTGTGCAATCCCACATCGCCTAGGGAAGGACAAGTATGATGATTCTAAAACTGTGTAGGTATGGGACTGCACAGTTGAAGAGGGCTTAAATGGATTAATGGGTACTACCTATGCACACAAGATGCATCTTCATTTCGGTAGCCCATCACTTGAGAACTCCAAAGTTAATTGTGTTTGACTTGGCGTAGTCTCATGAGGGGTGACCTTTTCGGAAGTTTTCCCAAGAAGTGTGCGAGTGAGGACAAAGGACGTTGGAAAGACTAGTGTTGGTTTGTAGGGCCAGTCGTCATTCAAAGAGGTAGCAACAGTGACATGGGGCAATACAAATTTTATCAAAGCCTTAACCTAGCTGGAAGTGTGGCCAACGAGGATGTCGGACCCCTAAGGGGGGTGATTCTGACAGTCAGAATCTCGTGATCAACTTGGGGAAAGAACGGGTAAAAAATGTGCAATCCCACATCGCTTGGGGAAGGTCAAGTGTGATGATTCAAAGACTGTGTAGGTATGCGACGACAGAGTTGAAGAAGGCTTAAGTGGATTGATGGGTACTACCTATGTAATGCCCTATTTCATTAGAACCGTAACTAAGTGAGTTTAAAAACGTGCATTTAACTCGCTAATCGAGGTTTTAAGTCAAAAGTGTAATTAAATCATAAACAGAGCTATAAACTTTGAAAATAATTCCATTTACTAGAAATCATAAAGTGTTTGACATTTGGGATCCCAAAATACCGTTTAGAAATATTTACAACATTTAAGTACAAACAAAGTCGACTAGACGACAAAATCTAGGTTTTAGCACAACCATCTCCCAAAATCACCGGCTGTGGCAGCCAGGCAGGCCAAACATGTATGCGCCGCTTCACGCTCTCCATACTCATGGTTGGTCGACTTTCCCCTTGCCCTTACCTGCACCATAGAGCACCTTTGAGCCGAAGCCCAGCAAGAAAACCCTCACAAGCAGAAACATATGCATAACAAACACTTAACATATAAACAGGCCATCAATAAGCTAAACACATATGGCCATACCGTCCCAGGTGCTTTACCAGGCCCTAGGTTCGCGGTCCACACCGTGAGGATATCCCAGGTATCCCTTTGGGTCTCGCCCTGGCAAATCAAACTCCACGTGCTCAACGCTACTCCCGGCCCCTTGCTGCACTCGGCCTTGCACTCCACGTGCCTAACGCCGTTCCCAGCCCCTTGCCGTTCCCGGCCTCTGCCGACCTCGGCCTACGCCGTTTCCAGCTCTTGCCGAACATTTACACAACTGCATTCATGGCATAATAATACATATACTGAGAATGAACAAGTTCAATCAAAGGGCTACGCCCTGCAATACAAACATATTGGGCTCTGCCCTGCATACAAGCTCCATGGGAACAGTGGTTTTCTTACCTGCGTCCCGAGTTTTCCAAGCACCGTTGCCCTGAGCACAGTTCCCTAGTCCGAGCCTCGCCGAAGCCCTAGTCACAACACATTAACAATGTCCACTTATCAAACTCTAATCCAATAAGTAGTTTTAAACCATAATTATAATCTTCGGGGCTTTGAATTCTATCAATCCGGGTGATAAAATCCATCCCGAGCCTAAACTATTGAGTTCCTGAGCGTAAAACCCCTTAAAAACCCAAAAGTACCTTAAGCACCGCGGCCCTAGGGACTCATGTCGCGGCCCCCAGCTCAACCCGAGGCCTTTCCTCAAAATAGCCCATATGCACCACGGCCCTTGCTGAAGGGCACCGCGACACGCCTCCAATTTCATGACGCCCCAAGTTCAAAGGGGCTGCAGCTCAGTGAGAACAGAGTCGCGGCCCTACCCCTCGAACCCAAAAAAACTCAACATTTTCTCCTCAAAATCCAGTCCAATTTCAACCAAAATCAAGCCAACAATCCAGATTAACTATCACAAAGTTTCTAGCACAATCTCAGCATCAAAACCTAACAAAGACCAGCCCCAAAACTCAGCGAAGCGATGAAGAGCAAGTCCAACCTTAGTTAACATGCAAACTCTAATATTCAACCTTAAAACCAGCAGCAAATTGACACACTTCAACTCATTAGGGGCTTACCTTGATGAGTTATGTTTCTGAGCAGATTCTCTAAGTTCCAAGCTCTAATCTCCCCAAAATCCCAGCTCGTCTTCTTAGTCTCTAGCTTAATTCACCAAGAGTTTTCCCAAAGCTTTAAATGCAGAGAAAGTCTTCCAATAAGGGTGAAGGAAAGAGTCGGTTTCTAAGAGTTCTAAATAATTCAAGGCTTGGGGTACCGGAAACGTCCCCGAGGGCAAAATGGTAAATCTCCCCAATATTCCCTCCCACATTCTAACCTCAAATATATCTCCAAAGCTTTATTTCTATAACCCAATAGACCCATAACACATCTAATACCCCAAAGTACCCCTCTACTCGCCCTGAGTCGAATTCTTAACCCCGTTGTGACTTTCTGTCTAACTGCTCCCTAGAACTATCTCGGATCGTGCTACATAGATATATATCACATACATATCATATTTATGCCCTCAACATGCTAATATCACAAACATACCCCTAATATCCAAACGGGGCCCACATGCATCTCTATCACATATTCACATATTACATCCTTAATTCACCTATTGCCCTTCAGGCACGCTAATCAAGGCCCTAAGCCCTATTAGAAAATTTTGGTCATTAAAACTATCCTCTCCTTATAGAAATTTCATCCTCAAAATTGCCTGAACTACTTGGGATACCACTCCCTCATCTCTGATTCAAGTTCCCACGTTGCCTCCTCAACCTTGCTGTTCCTCCACAACACTTTCACCAAGGCGATGGTCTTGCTCCGCAAGACTTTATCCTTCCGGTCAAGAACCTGAGCTGGCTTCTCCTCATAGGAAAAATCTTGATCTAGCTCCAGATTCTCATTACTTAGAACGTGCGTCAAATCTGACACATACTTTCAGAGCATGGACACATGAAAAACATCATGAACCCTTGATAAAGCTGGAGGCATTGCTAGTCTGTAACCTACCTCTCCAATCCATTCCAGAATCTCAAAGTGGCCAACAAACCTAGGGCTTAGCTTGCCCCGAACACCAAACTGTTTCACTCCGCTCAAAGGTGAAACCCTAAGAAACACATGATCACCAACCTAAAATTCTACGCTTCTGCGTTTCAGGTCTGAATAACTTTTCTGTCGACTCTGGCAGGCGAGCATTCGTGCTCTAATCTTCTCAATCGCCTCATTGGTCCTCTGAACCATCTGTGGACCCAGATATCTCCTCTCACCTATCTCATCCCAGTGGATAAGTGATCTACACTTCCTTCTGTAAAGCATTTCACACGGCGCCATTCCGATGGTCGCCTGATAACTGTTGTTGTACGAGAATTCAATCAGAGGGAGATACTTACTCCACGATCCCCCAAAATCTAGCACACAGGCTTTCAACATGTCCTCTAATATCTGAATCATCCTCTCAGACTGTCCATCTGTCTGGGATGATAAGCGATACTAAATCGTAACTGCCTGCCCATATCCTTCTGCAGACTCTCCCAAAACTTGGAAGTGAGGTGGGGTCCCTGTCGGATACAATCGACCTCGGAGCCCCATGAAGTTGAACAATCTCCTTCACATATAACTCAGCATACTGCTCCATCGAATAAGTCATCCTAACAAGAAAAAGGTGGGCGGACTTGGTATACCTATCCACAATCACCCACACCGAGTTATGCTATCCAACGGTCATCGGCAAACCAACCACGAAATCCATGGTGATATCCTCCCACTTCCATTATGGAATTCCCAGAGGCTGCAGCAACCCCGCTAGCCTCTGATGCTCAGCCTTGACTTGCTGTCAGGTTAAGCACTTGGCCACAAAATCCACCACATCCCTCTTCATGCCCGACCACCAATACAAAACACTCAAATCCTGGTACATCTTCGTTGTACTCGGGTGCAAAGAATAGGAAGTGGTAAGCGATTCATCTAAGATCTCCCGCCGGATTTCAGAATCCATCATAATGCAGATCCGACCCTTGTGCTTCAATAACCCCATCTCTGAAATAGAAAAGTCCTTAGTCGCTCCGACTAAGGCATTCTCTCTGTGACCTCTCAACTGGGAATCTTTCCCCTGCTCTTCCTTGATCCTCTCAAGAAGTGTAGACTGAAGAGTGATATTCTCCAACTGACACAACCACCAACTCTATACCTACTCTAGTCATCTCCTCAGCTAGCTTATCAGATATCTGTCTCAAACTAAGCAACTGTCCTGGGCCTTTCTGACTCAATGCATCAGCCACCACATTAGCTTTCCCAGGATGGTATAGGATATCGCAATCATAATCCTTAACCAACTCCAGCCACCGCCTCTGGCGCATATTCAGGTCCTTCTGAGTAAAGAAATACTTCAGGCTTTTATGGTCGATGTATATCTCTCACTTCTCACCTTAAAGATAATGTCTCCAAATCTTAAATGCAAACACCACCGCTGCCAACTCCAAATCATGCATGGGATATCTCTGCTCATACTCCTTTAACTGTCTCGATGCATAGGCTAGCACCTTACCAGCTTGCATCAACACGCACCCTAAACCCTATCTGGATGTATCACAATAGACCACAAACTTTTCATTATCTATCAGCAAACTTAGCACTGGCGCGGTGATCAGTCGCTGCTTCAAATCCTTGAAACTGTTCTCACATCTGTTTGTCCAGACATACCTTGTCTTCTTCTTTGTCAACTCTGTCAATGGCGTAGCTATTCTGGAAAACCCCTCAACGAACCGCCGATAATACCCCGCTAGACCCAAAAAGCTTCTCACTTCAGGAACATTGCTCGGTCTAGGCCAATCTCTGACCGCCTCAATCTTACTTAGGTCAACCAGAATCCCCTCCTTACTGACGATATGGCCCAAAAATGTAACTTGTGGTAACCAGAACTCACACTTACTGAACTTAGCATATAACTTATGCTCCCTCAACCGCTGTAGAACCAACCGCAGATGCTGCTCGTACTCTATCTCTAACTAAGAATACACCAAGATGTCGTCGATGAACACAATCACAAACTTATCCAAATAATCCTTGAAAACCCTATTCATCATATCCATAAAAGTTGCTGGGGCATTGGTTAATCCAAAGGACATAACCAAGAATT
The DNA here is from genome assembly GCF_963169125.1 of Humulus lupulus. NCBI lineage: Eukaryota > Viridiplantae > Streptophyta > Magnoliopsida > Rosales > Cannabaceae > Humulus > Humulus lupulus. Next base: position 146,862,082 of record NC_084798.1, on the reverse strand, counting down.
CATTATGTCCATACCTCGTTCGGAAAGCGGTCTTTGGTATGTCCCCCTCTTTAATCCTTAACTGATGGTAACCTGATCGGAGGTCTATCTTAGAAAACACTGTTCTTCCCTGTAGTTGATCAAATAAATCGTCGATCCTAGGCAGTGGATACTTGTTCTTAATGGTTAACTTATTCCGCACCCTGTAATCAATACACATTCTAAGAGATCCATCCTTCTTCTTGACGAACAACACTAGAGCACCCCATGGCGAGAAGCTCTGTCTAATGAACCACAAATCAAGTAACTCTTGCAACTGAATCTTCAACTCCTTTAACTCTGCCGGAGCCATCGTATAAGGCGTCCCAAATACTGGCTTTGCTCCTGGTGCCAACTCTATAATGAACTCAATCTCACACTGCGGTGGCAATCCTGGCAGGTCTGCTGGAAATAAGTCTGGAAACTCACATACCAATCTAGTCTCACCCAGTCCAACCAATACCTCCCTAGAGGTATCCACAACGCTCGCTAGGAATCCCATGCAACCTTCCTGCATCAAGTCTCTAGCCTTCAATGCTGAAATCATTGGTACTCGTTGTCCACTAATTGTCCCCACCAACACAAAGGGTACCTCCCCTTTTGGTTCAAAAGTCACCATTCTGCACTTGCAGTCAATCGTTGCCCCATACTTTGATAACCAATCCATCCCTAGAATCATATCAAAGTTGTCCATCTCTAACTAAATCAAATCAGTAGACAATTCCCTACCATCTATCTCTACTGGCAATGCTCTAATCCATTTCCTAGAGACTACCAGTTCTCTTGTTGGCAACAAAGTCTGAAATCCCCTAGCATACACATTACTAGGTCTACAAAGCTGGTCTATCACTCTAGCAGATACAAATGAGTGGGTAGCCCCCGAATTTAACAATGCAGTATACAAAGAACCAACACTAGAGATCTGACCTGTCACAACTGTGGGGCTAGCCTCCGCCTCAGTCTGAGTCAAAGTAAATACCCTGGCAGGAGCAAGACTGTCACTCTGCTTTAGCTCCTCCTTCTTGACTTGAGGGCAATACCTCTTCAGATGACTAGAGCCACCACCCTGACTAGATCAATCAAAAGGAGGCACTGTCCTCCTGGCATTGCGCCTAACAATGCTTTCCTTCCAGATCTGATCCTGGGCCCCTTCAGCTGTAAGGGCCTTGTCCACAACCTGGGCATAAGTAGTAGTCTCTGGATCCAAGGTAATCTTCACATCACGAGCAATCATAACATATAAACCCCGTATGAACCTCTCTCTTCTTGCCGCATCAGTCGACACTAAATTTTGCACAAACTTCGCCAACCTGTCAAATCTCAAAGATAACTCAGTCACGGTCAACCGATTCTGAGTTAGGTTGATGAACTCGTCAACCTTCGCAGCTCGAACTACCACACTATAATACTTTTCATTGAATATGTTTCTGAACTCTTCCCAAGTCATAACTGTTACGTTCTCATTTCCCTGAACGTGTAACTAGCACAAGCTACCCTCTCATTTCCCTGAACCCTCATAAAATCCAAAATTGAGGAAATCATATTTATCCACTACTCTGCACGTAGTGGGTCTGATCCACCTTCAAAGGTGGGAGGATGCTATTTCTTGAACCTCTCATACAAAGGTTCCCACTTATTCTCCATAACAGATTAAACCGGCACCAGCGCCACAACCTACTGAACTGGCAGCCCAGTGACCTGAGGTGAGGCTTGCTGCCTCAACTGTCGAAGCTCTTCCTCTATTCGTTGCAGTCTTGCTTCCATCTCGGCAAACATCTCTTGCCAATTATGTGGGGCAGGTGGAGGGTCCAAACCCTAGTTGTCATCCTCGGCCCTACTACCGCGGAGTCTAGATAATTGTCGAGGCATCTGAACAAATATGCCTGCAACCAATGACGCTTCTCATCAGGCATGATAACAACATCCAAAACCACCTCCTAAACACATCAGCCAACCACGAACAATAATTCACATAACATACAGATAGCATATAACACACAACGGGCCACGCTCAGGCATCATGCATATGTTAACTCATTCATCATGCTCCATATAAATAAGGAGGAAAACAGGGCATTCAAGCATATTAGTCAATCATAGAAACCAACCCTGATTCGAGCTTGTCACTGATAGCGAGTGTACATGTTCGGCCAATCTCCAGAACCATAAACCTTGGCTCGCTTTGATAAAAATTTGTAACGCCCTACTTTCTTAGAGTCGTTACTAAGTGAGTTTAAAAACGTGCATTTAACTCGCTAATCGAGGTTTTAAGTCAAAAATGTAATTAAATCATAAACAGAGCTATAAACATTGAAAATAATTCCATTTACTGGAAATCATAATGTGTTTGACATTTGGGATACCAAAATACCGTTTAGAAATATTTACAACATTTAAGTACAAACAAATTCGACTAGACGACAAAATCTAGGGTTTAGCACAACCATCTCCCAAAATCACCGGATGTGGCAGCCAGGCAGGCCAAACATGTACGCACCACTTCACGCTCTCTGTACTCATGGTTGGTCAACTTTCCTCTTGCCCTTACCTGCACCATAGAGCACCTGTGAGCAGAAGCCCAGCAAGAAAACCCTCACAAGAAGAAACATATGCATAACTAACACTTAGCATATAAACAGGCCATCAATAGGATAAACATATACGGCCATGCCATCCCAGGCGCTTTACCAGGCCCTGGGTTCGCGGTCCACACCGTGAGGATATCCCAGGTATCCCTTAGGGTCTCGCCCTGGCAACTGGCACTCCATGTGCTCAACGCTGCTCCCGGCCCCTTGCCACTCTCGGCCTTGCACTCCACATGCCTAATGCCGTTCCCGACCACTTGCCATTCCCGGTCCCTGCTGACCTTGGCTTGTGCCGTTCCTGGCTCATGCCGAACATTTACACAATTGCATTCATGGCATAATAAAACATATACTGAGCATGAACAAGTTCAATCAAAGGGCTACGCCCTGTAATACAAACATATTGGGCTCTGCCTTGCATAAATGCTCCATGGGAACAATGGTTTTGTTACCTGCGTCCCGAGCTTTCCAAGCACCGATGCCCTAGTCACAAAACATTAACAATGTCCTCCTATCAAACTCTAATCCAATAAATATTTTCAAACCATAATTATAATCTCTGGTGCTTTGAATTCTATCAATCTGGGTGATAAAATCCATCCCGAGCATAAACTATTGAGTTCCCGAGCCTAAAACCCCTTAAAAACCCAAAAGTACCTCAAGCGCAGCGACCCTAGGGACTCTTGTCGCGGCCCCCAGCTCAACCCGAGCCCTTGCCTCAAAATAGCCCACACGCGTCGCGGCCCTTGCTGAAGGGCGCCGCGACGCGCCTCCAATTTCATGATGCCCCAAGTTCAAAGGGGCTTTGGCTCAGCAAGAACAGAGTCGCGGCCCTACCCCTCAAACCCAGAAAAACCCAACATTTCCTCCTCAAAAAACAGTCCAATTTCCCCCAAAATCAAGCCAACAATCCAGATTAACTATCACAAATGTTCTAGCACAATCTCAGCATTAAAACCTAACAAAGACAAGCCCCAAAACTCAGCCAAGGAATCAAGAGCAAGTCCAACCTTAGCTAACATGCAAACTCTAATATTCAACTTTAAAACCAGCTGCAAATTGACACACTTCAACTCATTAGGGGCTTACCTTGATGAGTTATGTTTCTGAGTAGATTCTCTAAGTTCTCTAAGTTCCACGAGTTGCCGAAGCCCCACTGGTAGCATTTCTCTAGGTGTTCCGCAACTCGTGGGTCTAACTTACGTGGATCGCGCCTTCGTACACAACCATTGCCATCGGCACCAATGGTTTTGTGACTGTGCAAAGGGACATGTTATAGTATTCCCTCGCTTCCTTCTGCTCCCCTTTCATGCATGCTATTCCCCCAGGGGTTGGGAATTTCATAGCCAGGTGATACACAGAAGTTATTGCCTTCAATTCTCTCAGAGAGGGTCTCCCTAATACCGCATTGAAGGCTGAGAAGCAATCCACCACGACAAAGATTGCCATTATGGTGGTTTTCGTGGGTTGTTCCCCCATGGTGAGGGCTAATTCAATCGCACCTAGGGGCTGTATCGAGTCCCCTGTGAATCCGTAAAGGGAAGAATTGCAGGGTTTCAAGTGTCGGACGCTCAGTCCCATCTTCTCCAAAGTGGGGCGATGCAAAATGTCCACAGAGCTTCCATTATCCACTAGGACTTGATGTACTCTCATGTTCGTAAGTTGGACAGTTAGCACCAGGGGGTCATTATGAGGGAAATGCACCCCTTGCGCGTCTTCTTCAGTGAAAGTTATTGAGTCATTCTCGCCCTTGAAACACTTCGGGGGGCGTTGCTCCAAACTTAAAACGCACGGTGGTGGACTTCGTCTGGCCTCCTTGGCGTATTTTTCTCGTTCCTTCCTTGAATCTCCTCTGAATCCTGGTCCTCCAAATATGGTCTTGACCTCTCCCTGTATTTCTGAAGCCACGGCGGGGATGCTCCTTCTTCTGGCCTCTGGCTTTCCTTGCGCACGTACCTTCCTAAATGTCCCCTGTGAATGTGCTCCGCGATTTCCCCCTTCAAATGGTTGCATTCCGCAGTGATGTGGCCGACATCCTTGTGATACTGGCAATACCTGCTGGGGTCTCTTTTGGACCGGTCTTTTTTCATTGGCGGGGGCCTTTTGAAAGGGACCTGGTTTTCATTCGCAACGAAAACATGCTCCCTCGCATGGGTGAGGTCAGTGTAAAAGGTGTAGGGGCCCTGTAGGCGCTCCTCAGAGCGTTGATGCTTTCGGGGTCGATCGTCTCTTGTTCCCTCATAAACCCCCTTCTTCTTTGCACTGCTCGGGTTTTCTCGGGCTGAAGGTTTCAGGGGCGACGGGCCTTTTCCGGCTTTGAGGTTCCCGTGACCATCCAGCATGTGAATGTATTTTTGTGCCCGCTCGTAGAAATCATCCAAGTCTGTGACCTCCCTCTTGAGCATGCTATCCCATAACTTGCTTCCTGGGCGTACTCAAGCTGTGATGGCCATTTTCAGCTCTCGGCGGGTCAGGCTCCCTACTTTAGCTGCCTCCATATTGAACCTGTGAATATAGCTGTTCAGGCTCTCATTTTCTCCCTGCTTCACATTTGCAAGGCTGGTGCCTGACATCGTGTATTCGTGCACGGCGTGGTGCTGCTGGAGGAACTCATCAGAAAGTTGTTGCCAAGACCTGATGGACCCCGCTCTAAGTCTTTTGAACCACTTGTACGCAGGTCCTTTTAGGGTGACGGCGAAGCAATGACATCTCGCCCCGCTGCCAATTCTCCTCAGCTTCATCAAGTCGTTAAATGTATCTAGATGATATTTTGGATCTGTGCTTCCTTCGTAGGGGGTCATATTGGGCTCCTTAAAGTTGGCAGGGAGCCGGATGGCTTGGATCTCACTAATGAAGGGTGACTCTTGGTTGAACTCTTCCTCAACAGCTTGACCTCCAGAGGCAGTAACGATCTTGCTTCGCAGGCTCCTTAGGGAGTCCCTTAAAGAGGACGGGTTAAGATCCCACTTTCCTTTGCCCTCTCGAGCCGCCATAAGGGCTGTGGTCCCTTTACCCGCCCTCTTTTTGTTGAACTCCTCCCGTAAATCTGAGGGTGCTCTCTTAGAGGTGACCTCGTCCTCGTTGCGATGGGCCGCGTTGGTCTTCGGCTCTGGTTTCTGGGCCTGCTTCGGTGGCTCAGGATGTTTGCGTTGCTTCATTCAAAGGGGTGTTGCTGGTGGAGTGTCGGGTCCTCCCATCGTCTACTGGAACGGTGGTCTCTGCCCCCTCACGACCTTTCTCTTTTCTATTGGGCAAGGTCACATTTGACTTACCTTGCAATAGGCCATTCAGCACCTCTTGCATATTCTCCAGGGTAGTCTCCAACCTTTGGTTCTTACGGTGCAGCTCGCATATTTCTTCTTCATAGAATGAGATTTAGAACTCGAGCTCACGGAATGGACCCAGCGATGCTTATCATGTCTATGCGTTGAGGGGCCCGGGTCCTGCCGGCCGGAGTTCGGTACTTGTGGTGGTTTAGGAGGCGAAAACTCGTCGGCATTTCTCAACAGTACCCTTAGAAGACTCTCTTCGGGCGGGACGGTCGGTGACGTGACCTCTCTATCACCCTCGTGAACTTCAGGGTCCCTTGGGGGCTCTACATCTTTGGGTGGAGGAGGGTCCTTCATGGAGGCCTTAAGCTAGACTCCACTAAGGTGGACCTCCACCTCTCGTGGCTCCCTGAGTCACTTTGAACGTCTCGGCATTTCTCCTTGCCGGAAATATTGGTAGAACAGTATCCTGGTACTTGGATTCCCACAGACGACACCAAACTGTTGACAGTGAGAACTCATCAACTAAGTTAAGTTAGAAAGAATTTCAAAATAAAGATTATCAATAGAAAAACCTTAGAAATTTGAGTATCAACCCCAAGAACAATTGCAGAAGAACAATGGTGAAATCAGTTTTTCATTCACTATGGTGCACTTGCTACAGTAAATTTTCATACCCCCTTCCAAATGGAAGTGGAGTTTATTTTATAGTGGGCTCTAATGGCCCCTGATACAATGTGGTCCAAGGGACCAGGTAGTACGCCAGTACATTGTCAAGTGAGTGGTCTCAGGGGTAGTGGTGTCTGCTCCAGTACATGGTCAGGGTTGGTGGGTGCACCTCCACTTTAGTACTTGAACATGCTTCCACTACCTGCCTGGTACGGGTGTCAGAGGAGTGGCTGGTGAGGACAACGGAAGGTACTTCGCTCGTACCACCACTACTTATCTGATGTGGGTACTATGTCCGTACTCTAACTCCCTTTTAGTTCGTCAGTGGACTCCGTACCTATAGAAAAAAGGGTGCCTTGTATCTAAAGGTCGCTCTCGTGTAGCCATGAGCGAGATAAGTATGTGAGAGTTGAGCCCCACTGGTGACACCTTCCTTAGAAAATAGAGAAGGGCCTCATCAGCGGGGCACATGCTTATTCCATAGAGGCGCGTCTTGCGAGAAGGTGCGTGGGGCCTAGGCATGGCTGAGACACGGCCTCACGGGTCACATGGGCGCCTCGCGAGATGGTGACGCGCATCTGGCTAAAGGGGGCCTCACACCTGGGCATGGGTGAGGCGTGGTCTCGCGTGGCCGAGGCGAGATAGCGGCGCGCAGCTGGAGATATGGGGCCTCGCACCTGGGCATGGGCGAGGCGTGGCCTCATGTGGCTGAGGTGATGTGCAGCATGGGCGAGGCGTGGCCTTGCGTGGCCGAGGCGAGATGGTGGCGCGCAGCTGGAGAAATAGGGCCTCGCGTGGGTGTGCTGAGAGCGAGGCGGGGCCTCGCGTGGGCGCGCCGCGGAGCGAGGCGGGGCTCGCGTTGGCGCACCGTGGAGCGAGGCAGGGACCTTGCGCAGGCGCGTCGCAGAGTGAGGCGGGGCTTGCGTGGGCGCACCGTGGAGCGAGGCGGGGGCCTCGCGCAGGGCAAGCGGAGGAGCCTCGCGTGACTCCTCGGATCTCCTGATGCATTTTTATTAAGGCCTCTTATGAGACATGGGTTGAGGGGAAAATATTGGGTTGCTTGAACTGTCTGAGGCTAATGAGGGTCGACCTCCATATTTTCCCTTGGTGGAATTTGAGCATCGACAAGTGGGAAAGGGAAACTTTCTCAAATTTATTTCCCTTCATTTTGCCTTTCAAATAAAAAAATAATAAAAGAGAAAAGATCTCAACCTAGCCAAATAAGGAAACAACTCTCTTGCTCTCCACACTCTTCCACACACCAATATCCTTTTTTCTCTTATATTTATTTTGTTTCCTTTTCTCTATGTGAACACTAGCTTTCTAGAACCTTCTCCCTATACAGATAGAATTCTCTAATGGAAACATCCTCATTTCCACAATTTAGTCTAGGTTTAAGTGTACTCTCTTGCATGCTCATTTTACTTGCCATGCACTCACACACACACATAATCAATGCATGTTCAACTTACTTGCCTTGCACTCTCACACACACAAACAAACACACAACACACATGCACAAAATAATAAAATAAAATTAACTAAATCAATTACCCACCTAACAATTAAAAATAAAACAAACATTTGAATAATCATGAAATAACAAATTTATAAACCATTAAATAAAATAAAATAAAATTTGGTGCGCACTCTAAAAAATTTGGGGCATCTCACTAAGCTTATCCTCCCAACAATCATTCACATCAAGCAACCCTTCAATCCAATTTTTATTCCTTCTAGTAAAGGCACATTGGTGAAAGAAGGCAGTATTCTTATCACCCAATTTCAGTCTCAAGTTTTTAGAATGAGAAGCCAAATATTTTTCATCTCTATACACTAATGTATCATGATGAACTTCAAGCTTACGATACCTTGCCCATGAAGTATCCATGAGTCAACTCTAGCCATCTCATGTATTTTAGATTTAATGGCGTACCGAGATCATTATTTGGAGTCCATGTTACATATGCATTTGGATTTATTTTTTAATTTGAATATGAATATAAAAACATTAACTCAAATGGTCTCGAAGTGTAAAACGCCATAAACTACTACTTTGCGAAACATCTCCATACTCATAAAATTATAGAAGATGACCACTTAACAAGTGAAATTCAGTGGGGCTTTGATAAAACATACAAGTTGGGCCCAATTTTTTAAAATAAAAATAAGAGTACTTACGCAACATTTAAAATAAATAAAGCATAAGTCCCACTGATAGCTTTAAAATTTGAGTCCATAACATCATTCTTTAAATTCAGACGTTTAAGTTGATCGTTTATTCCTCCATAGGATACCCCCACGCCATACACACTCTGACGTCGGAACTCCTCACATCATAGTGCGTGCCAAAGAGAAACCCTATTTATTACCTGAACGAGGGAAGTAAGGGGGTGAGCAAAAAGCCCAGTAAGGAAGTACAAGCAACATACAAGGAAAACACAATAAGAACATATTCATATCGTAAAGCTCATAACATACATCACAATTAAACATCATCATCATACATCATGATCAAACGTCATCATCATCACATTCAAACATAATCATCATATTGTTTGTGAACATGACACCTCTATTCTCCATGTCACATCTTGAGGTAAACAGGAGGCTCTGGTCCTTGAATAACCTTGGCGCGTCCGCTCATATCCTTAGTAACTCGAGTTACGTATTATATCCTTAGTAACCCCTTTGTTGTGTCGCATTCAACATGCTAACAACCATTTTACTTTTTTACACAGTACATAAACCCATGAAATCCATTTCAAACAACACAAAGGAAAAGACATGTTGCCCACACATTCATCGTAGCACTTCATAATAGATTTCAATACTTCATATTTCATGATCCTTCATCATACATAGCATATCATTATTCTCATAACAGACTATTCTTGCCATTTCATAACATAAACATAGAAATTCTATCTAACTTCCTTACCTCAGGTCTAAGGAAAGAAAAATGAGAAAAACTTCACAACGAGCCTATAATCATAATCAAATATTTCTCTTTAGAATCACATGAGATTTCTCGTGCCCATGCACACTCTAGTGCACAATTTTTTTTTTATTAAATTTTTTGTGTTTTATTTTATTTAATGGTTAAATGTTGTGAATTATTTTATTTAAATGTTTGTTTAGTTTATTTAATTTTTTGTTTATTTAAACTAATTGTTAGAATTGTTTGGTAGAATTTTTTTTAAAATTATTTGTTAAATGATATTTATTTATTTTATTTTGAAATGTGATTATTTGAGTTTTGGTTTAATGCACTAAGGTGCATGGTAGGTAGTGATGCACCCTAGCAATTTAGTGTGTGCAAGTGCATGGTAGCATGATGCACATGTGTAGAATTTTCTACACAATTTGAAGTTGCCTTTTATTGGATTTATTGGAATTATTAGAAAAATAAAATAAAATAAAAGGAAGAGGAAACAAGGCTTGGACGCGTGTGTGTAGTGGGAAAGGAAATGATTTTATTCCATTTATTTTCTTGATCAAATAAATTAAAATTAGAAGACAATGGCTATTTTGGGAAAGGAAGTGATCATCTTTTATCTTCTACCAATTATGAAAAAAACAAATAAATGAAAATTAAAAGAAAATAAATAGGAAATAGGAAGCTTACCATTTTGTGCATTGGGTTATTTTTTGTCACTTTAGAATAAAAAGGGAAGAATGAAATAGAGAGCATTACGCTCATGTTGGCTACCGTGTGCCAGAGAGAGGAAGAGAGAGAGAAGGAGAAGAAGAAAGAAAAGAAGGAGGATAAGAAGAAGAGAAGGAAGGATTCAATACTAGGGTATGAATCTTTTGTATTTGTGGTTTTAAAATCCTCTCTTCTTTTTCTTTCTTGAGTTTTGATAAGTTATGGTTGTGGTTTGTTGGTGTTCTTCTTTTCTCATGGTGGATTTCGAAAAAAAAACCTAGGGCTTTAACAAGTGGTGGCTATAATTTTTGGGATGGTCACTTTTGTGTTCTTGATTTTTACAATCAAGTGAGGTAATGAGATTTCTAATCCTTTTGTTGTTATAATTTTGGGTTGTATTGGTTGATTGATATTTTGTCTTTTATACATGAAGGGTTGGCTTAGGCGTGTGGCTCTATGATTTCATGTGGTTTTGGTGTTACGCATCATATTATTATTTGTCATGGGAAAATTGTGTTATGGTTAAACTATGAAAAAAAATTTGTTTCTATTTGTATAAGATGAGATTGGGTGAAAGATAAGGGTTAGAAGTTTTACTATTTTATGTGTATTGGTTTTGGTTTTGGTTATGGGTATGTTTAGGTTTATGGTTGTTGTGATTTTGACTATGGATTTATATTTGCTATGAAACTATGTTGATCTCTTGTTATATGAATTGTTTGATCTTAGGATCTTGAGTATGATGATATTGATGTTATGATATCTACGTGAAAGCATGCAAGGGTTTAGTTTTGATCCACTAAATATGATGATTTTGGTATTTTATGTTTATGAGAATGAGGGTTTCGGCCTTTAGGGCATTGGTGCATGATTGTGATGTTTTTATTTTTGTGTCACTTATACAAGTTAGGAACATGGTGGGTTAATTTGAATAAAAGAAAGGATTGTCTTGAATATTTTTATAAATTGATATGTTAGTGATTTCATGAAGATTATGGATTGGGTTTTGAGAAACATCAATTAAATATGAATTTCATGATGAATTATGCTTGCTGATTTTGTGAATAAATGGTGAATAAGTTTGGTGTAATAATGATATGCATGCATAGGAAATGACTCTAATGATATATTGTATTTGTGAAAATAAAATGGTGTTTTAATTCACATTTAAAATGATATTTTTCCACAAATTATTACCTACATATTTTTTCTTTATTTTTGAGAAAATATTGAGTTTTAAACATAAAAATGGTGATTTTTAGAATAAAGATAGTTGCTGGAATTTTTATAAAAAAAAAAAGTGGAGTTGTATTTTTATAAAAGAAATTTGGTGAGTATCTTCAAATAAATTAATACCCTAAACTATGGTAATATTAAAAATGGTATTTTAAATATAATATGAGTGTTTATTTTAATAGTTATGATTTTTCTTTATTTTTTATTTAGAAAAAAATGTTCAATGTAGTTCACTTGTGATTTTTAAATAAATTAAATGGTGGCTGAAAGTTTAGTTTAATAAGTTTAAAATAATTATTTCATTATCACATATGAATTTATATTACATAAAATTATGTCTTAAAATAATTCAAGCAAAATATATTTTTCCCACACCTAAAATTTATATTTTTCTCACATCAATTATGTAATTCTATTAATCTAAATTAAATTGTAATTTTCTAAGGAAACATGATAATTATCAGTATTTTAAATAATTTCAAGCCTTTGTTATTTCTATGTAAGTTGAAAATAATAAATGGATTTATTATATTTTTTTAATGGCTAAATAAATTATTTTTATGAAATAAAAATAACATCTTGAGAGATTTAATCAACCTAATAATTTTAAGAAGATCATTAATGGTAAACAAAACATGTTACAAGTTTATTATTTTGAAAACGATAGAAGTAAGATGCGTAGACTTATCGTTTTAAATGCCACATTTACGCAACGTTCCCACGTATGCATGTCGCATGCAAAATCACTTTTTTACGTTAAAAAATATGTCTATTATGCAACCATGTAGTTTTTATAGACAGATCATGCATGCAATATAGGTTGAATGTGCATTATTCTTTTATGACCTTATGTGTAATTATGTATTTTTGTATGTTGTGAGTAACTCTCACCTTGTGTGCATAGCCCATGCACACATGAGTTATATGAGTGGGCAAAATAGAGATTATGTGAAGCTAAGGAATGTTATTTTGATTATGGTATAGGCTCATTGAGAAGTTGTTGTTTTACTTAGCTTGGACCTGAGGTAAGGAAGTTAGATAGAATTCATGTTTATTTATGTTGTGAATGGTAAGATTGTTTGTATGAATGTGTTATGATGCTTTGCGCTATGAATTATGGAATGCTTTAATATGATGATATGTTTGGATTGTATGAATGTTGTGTGCTATGAATGGATGTTAGCGTGATGAATTCACATCAGAAAGGGGTTGCTAAGGATATAAAGACGTAACCCGAGTTACTAAGGATATGAAGACGTAACTCCAAGGGCAGACGTGCCGAGGTTATTCAAGGACCAGAGATCCTGTTTACCTCAAAGGGTGACATGGACAAGTTAGCGGGCCATGTTCACAAGGAAATGTTTATGATGATGTTTATGCTATGATGTTTATGTTATGATGTTTATGTTCTGATAATGATGTTAATATTGACGTGATTATGTTTATGTTTATGATATTGACACCATTATGATAATGATGTTATGATGTATAAAGATGGATGAATGTGTTTGTGTTTTGTTGTATCTTACTTGTTTATTGCATGTATTTCCTTATTGGGCTTTTAGCTCACCCCCTTACTTTCCCTTCCAGGGAGCAAATAGGTTTCTCTATGGCACGCGTGGTGATGTGGGGAGTTATGTCGTCCTGGTGTGTATGGCGTGGGGGCATCCTATGAACGAGAAACGATCAGTTTTAAACGCCATTTTCTTTTAATAATGTTATGTTTAATGGGACTTTTTAAATTTATCAGTGGGACTTGAACTTTGGTTGATTTAAGAACTTTCGATGAAAACTTCTATTTTTCGTTTTAAACTATTGGGCCCAACTTGCATGTTTTTAGCAAGACCCCACTGAAATCTTTATAATAAATGACTTTCTCTTATAAACCAATGATTATGCGAATGTTTTACAAAACACTAGACTAGGGGCGTTCTACACACACATGGTGCAAAGTTTTTCATAAATTCTAAGCATGCACATTTCAACATAAAATCACAAAAGAATAATGTCAAATCTACCTATTATACATTCATGGTGACAAATTGAAAATTATATATTTGAATAATAGGCATATATTTGAACGTGAGAAGGCATTTGCATGCGACATGCATACGTGGGAGCGTTGTCGAAAAGTGACGTTTTAAAGCGATAATTTCTACATGCTCATTTCTAACCTCTTCAAGTAAAAATTCAGCAACATATTCTTTTTACCATTATTTATTTAAGTCTCAAAGTTGACTAAAATAATTCAGCAACATATTCTAAACTTCTCATAAAATTTCTTAGAAACAATAAAACTTGTAATTATTTAGAAATACTTATAAAATTTCATGTTTCCATTAGAAAATAACATCTTCTTCTAAATTAATTTTAAGTGTGGGAAAAATACATTTTCACTTGTATTTTTTACGACATAAATTATGTAGTGTAAACCCATTGATTTAAAACAAAAAAATTATTTTTAACTCAATAACTTAAACTTTCAGCAACTATGTATTTTTTTTAAAAATCATAAGTGAATTTAAACCCAAACATTTTCTCTTTAAAAATAAAGAAAAACTACACTTAATAATAATGTGAAAATTCATGGTTATAGTAACGTCAGGGATTGTTAAAACTCGATATTGCGAAAATATAAATATTTTCCTGTAACAAAATGTCTCAAAAACCCGTATAAAAAAACTTTTTAAAAGTCATATGACCATACTTAATATTTAATACAAATATAGTTTAAGAAGAGTAAACTGAGACTAGTTTATGAAAATAAAACCACATTTCCAAAAACAAAACAACTTTCCAAAAGGTCGGTCCACATTTACATCCACAAAGTAGACTTCAGCGCTCACTTCTCTACTTTGCCCATGCTATTATGTACAATAGGAAACAACTAGGTAAGCGAAAACGCTTAATAAGTTCAACATTAAAACAAAAGCATGCAGAGAAGACAGGGGGTCACTGACCAAGTTACTATCCACTGATAACAATATGTCACAAAACTAGGGTACCGGATCCATCCAGACCCTTTGCAATCATTCTCAAGAACGCAAAAGCGTCCTGGAAAAGTTATGGTTATGCCTGATAAACAATGGAAAACTACTTCATATAAACAGATAAATCCTTGCACTCAGAAAATCCCAGAGCCAGCAAATATAATATATCACAATATAATTTTAGACCAACGCTCGACAATTTCCAACAATTCAGGTGTATCACGCCCTGCAACAAATTTGCTAATCAGTAGAGGAGAACCGAGTCTCAGCACTAAGATCTAGCCAATAAATATCCCCATCAAGGGTAACTATTGACTTACCTAGGGCATCGCTACTTATCCAAGATCCCTCACATCGGTAACCATCAAGTCACCTTGAGCATTGCAACTATTCAAGAGTGTAATCGAAGTTACACGGGTTTACAGAGACTTCTATGTTAATCAATGGTGCTAGTGATCAGTTGCCCCTAGGGTGTTTAGCCTCACTCAAACTTGGCAACCCCTAGTATCTCTAGGCACTCTCACTGAATGGCCAATATTCATGACTATTATCCAGGAATAACTTATCAAAGCACTTGTTGGGGTTCTAACCATTCAATGATTAAGTAAGCATGAGAGCCCCTAGGTCCCATTCATTTTGGTGCCCCTAGGTTTAAACTGGCAATCCTCACCTCTTGGCCACTAGTCGCGGTAGTGAATCGGACATAATAAAATCAAATAAGAAATGTGACGGGGATCAGCCGTCTCGAATATGAAGGATATCTACCATTCATATTTTTCTGAATCAGCACCTACTAGACTAAAGTCTCTATGCAAACTTTCTACAACAATGTATATATGTGCATGTGTTTCTATACTAACATACAATACACTAGTTGTTTCATGTTGTAGCCACACAATAGAAGTTGACTTACTACAACAATGTATATATGTGCATGTGTTTCTATACTAACATACAACACACTAGTTGTTTCATGTTGTAGCCACACAATAGAAGTTGACTTACTTCAAGTCCTTAGCTCTCAACAAGATTTCACCCTCAAATGTACTTTCCAGTTATGCTTAGCAAATACTGTAATTATCCATACAGTATACTCGGATTAATTATGGCTCTCATAATTCATTATTATTATTATTTTGGGCCGTTTGGTCATTTTCAAAATCATTTGTAAGGATTAAAGATCCTTATTTGGTTTTACACCCATTCAAGAAATTCATCCTAAAAAATTTGAGACTAAACACTAAGTCTCGGGGAGACCTGTCCTATGGTCTTGATACCTAGGCTCGGGTATCGCAATAGTATTTTCCCATAATCTGCTAAAAATCTTAGTCTTTAAAAGTTTCGCTATTAACTCATACTTTCAACAAGTCGGTTAAATATATAAAAGATTTTAGCCGGTATTATATCCAGAAAATACTGATTAAATTCCTCAATTATTTTTCAAGAAAATAATCTCTTAATTTTCCTTTAATTTTTCTTAAGATTTTAATCTCTAAAAATCGTTTTAAGAAAATAGCATAATTTTAACTTAATTAGGAAAAACCATTAATAATGGCTTTTAAGACTTACCAAGTCTTTATCTTGCAATATGCACAAAAATGAATTTTTTCTTATGTTCCCAAATCTCATTTTTGCACTCTGTTAAAATCACATTTTTAACTACATACTTTGTTAGGTCATAACTTGAAATTTACTTACCCAATTATTACCAAAATTTCCAAATTCAATATTTTGTATGCCATTTAGGTCTTTGTAAAATCTTAGGTCAAAAGGAGCATTTTTTATTGGTGAAAATATTTTCCAAACATTGAGGTAAAAATGACCTTATTTTCAAGTCCTTATTTTTTCCAAACTTTGGCACTTAATAACTCTCAGACTGTTCAGTATTTTGTTACCAAATTTTACAGTGAAAGTCTAGGTTATGCCAAGAACATGTCCACCAAATTTTAGGAAAAACAGGATTCTGTTTCCCTATACAGTTGCTATCCAAACTTTGTCCCGAATTTAAGAATACAAAAAAAAAAAAAGTTTTTACCTAAACTTTGAAATAGCATAACTCACTTATTTATAAACGTTTTAGAGTGTTTCGAAAGCTCAAATTCATGTACTCCATCTCAACAAAATTACAGTATAATTTATTTTTAAAAAATCAGTATACAGAGGATGATTGACCCCTTGGAATTCACGGCCCAAAACATGTATTTTTGTTTTAGGGATTTTGGGTCCCTATTTTCTAAAATCAACATACAAGCATCATAAAAATTATCAAACAACTAAAATAGCCTTATTAAATCACAAATATGAAACTTTAAGCATTAAATACACAAAATAATTCTTAAAAATAAAAACCATACAAAAAAACCATGAAAAGTAAACTTTTTACCTCTTGTTGTTCTTGCTTTAGGTTTTGATGTTTCTACTAGCTTTAGATCCTTCAAAACTCTTTCAAAACCTTAAGCAACTCCCCCAACAACATATATAGTTAGTTATAGGAAGATCTATTATTAAAAGAACTTTACAAAAGTCAAGTTTTTGAAACATTTACCTTAGGGAAACTCTTCCAAGATCAAGGCTTAAGCTTCTAAGGTTTCAGTTTTTGGTAGTTGAAAATGATGAGAAAACTTGAGAGAGAATTTTTGAACAATATGAGAGTGAGAGTAGAGAGAATGGGTCTGTTGGGTGAGTGTTTGGATGAGCATAACAACAAGAAAAAAAATTTCTAAACACTTGAGTGTTTTACCTTTATCACTTTGTGTCATTACCCCTAATTTAAATATGATCAAAACTTAATCGATTTGGTCCACACAATTAATATCCTCACAAGGCCGGCCACCTCTTTCTATTTATGTATTTATATTTTTTTTAGATAAAGGCTAATAAACATTTCCTAAGAATTTGTCTTTTTTTTTCCGAAAATCCAAAAATGACTTTCTATAACTTTTTTAACTCTTATAAAGTTTGTTTAAAAAAATAAAACTTAACACATAATAATTAAATTAAATGTCTCTCACATTTAATTTCATTAATCACACAATACAATTTAACCTAAGGTCCATTTATGGAATAAAATTCCCCAATTCGGTAAAATTAAGCATTTAACACAGAATGCCCTAAAAAATTTATTTCCTCTTAGGTTTATTATTTTTCACCAAAATTTAATTTTTATGAATGAACTTTATGCCCAAAATATATTTGCCACAGTTTTTCATTTTATTTTCCGAGATTTTTAACCGATTAGGGTTTTTGTGCCAGTCCAAGACCAAAAGTCTTATCTTGACTTTTAATCGCAAACTTCATAATTTGGCCAGCAATAACTCATGGAAATAAATTTAAAAAAAATATAATATTATTTAAAATAATATTCTTAGCTCAGGGAAAATAATCCCGACCCGAGTCTCTTAAAGGTACCCGAAACGCAGTGTGTTACAATTCCTACAATTTAAAGAGGTTTCGTCCTCGAAAATTAAAACAAATGAGGATACTGCTCCCTCATCTTGTCTTCTGTTTCCTAGGTCGCCTATTCTATGCCTTGGTTACTCCACTGCACCTTTACCAACGACATGGTCTTGTTCCTCAACACTTTTTCCTTTCGATCTAGAATCATCACCTACTTCTCCTCATAAATGAGTTGAGGATCAACGCTTAGCTACTCATAGCTGAGTACATGTGAGGGATCATGCATGTATTTTTCTCAACAGGGATACATGAAACACGTCATGCACCTTAGACAGGGCGGGCAGAGGAGCTAAACGATAAGCTACTTCCCCGATCCTCTCTACGATTTTGAAAGGTCCAACGAACCTTGGGCTAAGCATTCCTTTCTTCCTGAACTGCATAGCCCCTTGTAGTGGAGTTATCTTCAGCAACACATTATCGCCAACCCCAAACACCAAGGATCTCATGCATCGGTCGACATATTTGTGTTGTCGATCTACCAAAGTTTGCAAGCGTTGTCTTATCTGCTGGATGTCCTCGGTGATTGAAATTTCCTTCCGTACAAAGCCTCATACGGAGCCATATTGATGGAATCATGATAATTGTTGTTGTAAGCGAACTCTATTGGTGGAAGCTTCTCATTCCATGACCCTTGAAAGTCGACCACGCAGGCTCTTAGCATATCTTCCAGGGTCTGAATTGTTCATTAGCTTTGACCGTCTATTTGTGGGTGGAAAGAAGTTTTGAACTTCAGTTTAATTCCCAACCTCGTTTGGATTCTATCCCAAAATGCTGAGGTGAAACGTCCATCTTGATCTGATACGATGGAGTTGGGTACACCATGCAGTCTCACTATTTCTACAATGTAAATATCTGCTAACTTATGAGTACCCAAAGTTACCTTGATCGGCAAGAAATGAGCGGACTTAGTCAGCCTATCTACGATAACCCAAATTGCATCGTGCCCCTTGGGAGTGGCTGGTAGACCTGTGACAAAGTCCATAGTGACCATCTCCCACTTCCATTCAGGAATTTCTAAGGGTTGCAACAATCCTGCTGGCCATTGATGCTCGGCCTTTGTCTGCTGACAAGTGAAGCACTGTGCCACATATTCTGCTGTCTCATTTTTCATCCCAGACCACCAAAAGTACTTCTTCAAGTCTTGGTACATTTTCGTGGTGTTTGGATGCATGGCATAAGAAGCATTATGTCCCTCGAAAAATATTTTCTTCTTTATCTCATCATCGTTCGAAACACATATTCTGCCCTTGAACCCCAATACTCCATCTTCAGAGATATGAAATTCTGGTCACCCCTCCTTCCTCACTTTGTACATCATTCCTTGTACCCCAGGATCGACTAATTACCCCCCATTTATAGCTTCCATCATGGTAGGATCGATACAGAGGTTAGCCAATTGATCGACTACTATCTCTAAATCCAAGGTAGCAAGGTCGGCACGTAACTGCTGTGAAATCTCTTTCACTATCATCACGTAAGCTCTTGGTTGTTGACTCAATGCATTTGCCACCTTGTTTGCTTTTCCTGGGTGGTACATAATGTTGCAGTCGTAGTCGTTGAACAGCTTCAACCATCGATGCTATCTCATATTCAATTCCTTCTGAGTGAAGAAATACTTCAGGCTTTTGTGATCAGTGTAGATGTCGCAGTGTATCTTGTACAGGTAGTGCCTCAATTCTTTTTCAGTGCAAAAATCACTACTGGAAGCTCCAGGTCATGAGTGGGATAGTTCTTCTCGTAATTCTTTACTTGTCGATAAGCATAAGCAATTACTTTTTCATGTTGCATTACCACTGCTCCTAACCCTTCGCCTGAGGCATCACTATAAATCGTATATCCCTTTGTGCCGTTAGGGATTGTCAGCACTGGGGTAGTCATCAATCTCTTTTTCAGTTTTTCGAGTATGTTAGAATATCGTCAATGAACACGACGATGAACTTATCCAAATACTCATGAAATACGCGATTCATGAGATCTATGAATGTTACAGGCACATTGGTTAGTCCAAAGGACATCACTAAGAACTGGTAGGGACAATAGCATGTTCTGAAGGCCATCTTTGGTATATCCATCTCCTTAACCTTGAGCTGATGATAGCCTGATCGCAAGTCTATTTTGGAGAATACCGACACTCCTTGTAGTTGATCGAAAAGATCGTCAATCCTGGGCAATGGATATCGATTCTTGATCGTCACTTTGTTCAACTCCCGATAGTCAATGTCATTCTCATCGAGTCGTCTTTCTTCTTCGTGAATAAGATCGGGGCTCCCCACAGAGAATGGCTTGGCCATATGAACTTCTTGTCCAGTAACTCTTGCAGTTATGACTGCAATGCCTTAAGTTCAGCTGGCGCCATCCTGTAAGGAGTCTTTGAGATCGGCGCAGTTCCCAGAATTAGCTCTATCTCAAACACGATCTCTCGGTCTGGTGGAATCCCTGGGAGATCTTCAGGAAATGCGTCGGGAAACTTGCACACAACATGTACATCAGAAGGTTGTTGACCCGTCTCTCTATCCTTATCAACTATGTTTTCCAGAAAACCGATGCATCCGTCACTCAAAATTTTTCTCACCTTTATCGCAGAAATCATGGGGCACTTCTTTTCTCTTGACATACCCTTGAACTCGAATGGTTTTTCTTCTGCTGGGGTGAAGACAACTTTTATACGCTTGTAATTGATAGAGGCTCCATATCTGGTTAACCAATCCATCCCAAATATGATGTCGTATTCATGTAGGTCAAAGATTAACAGATCCATCGTCAGCTCACGACCTTCAACCCAAACTTGTACGCCTCAAACCCATGTTTGCACCAGGATATCCTCTCCTGAAGGAAAGGATACCCCACAAATAACAAGCATAGGCTTAGACACTCTATTTAATTTTTCCACAAATGATGCAGATACAAAAGAATGCGATGCACCAGTACCAATTAATGCATATGCCGAGGTTTGGACGATAGAAATCTGACCTCACACCATATCAGATGGTCCAGCTCCTTTGTCGCTTTGCGTAAGCGCATAAACTCGAGGTGGAGCTCCAATTTGTTTCTACTGGTCATTTCCATTACCTTTCGCTGGCATTCAACACTCTTTAGCAAAGTGCCCTAACTTTCCACAGTTATAACATACCCCACACTCGCCCCGATGGCATCGGTTACACTTGTTGCAAAGTGGTCGTTGCCTGATTGGAAGGTCCCCCTTTTCTTTTGTTATTTCCCCCAGCATTCGGCCTTGTGCCTCTTTAATTGTTTGTCCTCCCCGAGTTTTGGCCAAACCTCAAGTTCAACTTTCCTTGTGGGCTATTTTGATTGGCCCAAAACTGTCCGGGGTTGTTGGGAGTGTACCTCCTGTCTTCGTTCTTCAATGGTGCTGGCTTGTCCGACAGGGCCCAAGACTCTTGGCGAAGAGCCCGTTCCACAGCCTCGACATACATTTCTGGGCCAGTCCTAGCAATGTCTACACACCTGGCAATGTCTCTATGCAGGCCCTTCATAAAACTCCAGGCCTTATTCTCTTCAATGTTCACCTATTTCTTCACGAACCTAGACAGCTGGTCGAATTTTCGAATGTAGTCCTGCACTCTCGACATTCCCTGCTTCAGATTAGTGAACTCATTCACTTTGTGCTCGATCACTGCCTTAGTGAAGTACTTGCCATTGAACAAGGTTAAGAACACTAGCCATTCCATCTCGGCAACATTATGCCCCTTCTTGGAAGCGTCCCACCAGATGCGGGCATCTTTTCTCAGCATATTTGTCGCGCAAATTACCTTCTCTCTCCCAGTAGTTCCAATGAAGTTAGAGATCCTTTCCAAGATATTGATTCATTCCTCTGCCACTGATGGGTCAGTGGTCCCCTCGAACATAGGTGGATTCTGGCTGCCGAACCTTTCTGATATAGGTTTCACTCGGGCAGCTCTTGGTGCTTCTGCTAGTTGTACCGCTTGTTCAACGACAACTCATGGGCCAAGGTTCTAATCTTCATTGTTTTCAGGTGGTATTTTATTGTTTTGAGCATTATTGGGTGGCATGGGCAGTCATCCCATAAGGGTGTTAAACCTTTCATCTTGGAGGGCATCAGAGTCCTCTTATCTCTTTTGCCCTCTTTGAATTTGGGTTCCTTGCGTCTCCACTAGCCTTTGCAGATTATTCATCTGCTCGGCTATCTCATGAACTCTAATAGCTTGGTTTGGATCTTTAGCGATAGGTGCGTTCTGAGCTCTAGCACCTGGCACGGCTTGGCCCCGGCCAGTAGCACCCATTCCTCTTTGAGCTCTTGTCCTTGCAATTTGTTTGACTTCAAATCATAAAGCTCCTAAGCATATAGGGAGGAGAAGTTAATAACAACATAGATAGTTAATTAATATCATAATTAAGTACGCCAAACATATCAAGCACAACAATCAACCAACACTTTTTTAACAAAAGTTAGCAACTTTACTTCATAATTTATACCATATACAACAAAGTTTTATGTTCGGGTCGGCCATTCTAAGGGATTAACAAACTTAGCCCTAAAATAACACGGACTTATATCCCTGATTGACCAGTTACTTATATTCATAAATATATACAAGGTAGGTACATATTTCAAAAGTAGGTGGGTTCCTACACCTATGTAGCCCCTAAAACCTATTCGGTGTCCCTGTTGGCGGCCATATCCGAGCTCTCCTCAAGATTCTCCTCTGAGTTCAACTCAGGGTCATGTCTGAAACTCTGGTCAGATTCCTCGTCAGATTGATCCATGGAATTTTCCTTGGTCTGGTTCATCGACTCCTCATAGGAAAGTTCCCCATCACCGAGTTTGTTGTCAGCTATTTCCTCCACTGGCGGGTTCTCAGCTACAACTGGGGCCTCTATTGCCACTGGGTTTGCTGCCACTAGTTGTTGTGATGCCCATACAGCATGTGCCTGGGCATTCTGCACAACAAAGAGTTCGCAGAAATCTATATGCCACCTTGACGTTCTACCCAAAGGTCTGAAGGTCATCTCAATGGATATCCTGAAGGTAGTCCAGTATGGAGTGGCTGACCACGAGTGCCTCTCAGACACAAAATTGACAATCTTACTCTAATCATACGGGGTGTGTCGATGTCATAGATATGTGTTCTCTACTGGTTGTCATATACTATAGGGGGCGACTATGATGGGATCAATCACCTTAGGTTCGTCAGCCATTTTTTTTTTACTAACATACAATTTATAAAATTTAGGTAAGTAAAAAGAAAAATAACACACTAGAAGAAGACACAGCACATACAATGAGTGACGGTCTATCATTGCGAAATGTACATGAGGGATGTCTATAGAACTGGCTCAACTCGAGCTCTGATACCAGCTGTAACGTCTTGGATTTTTAAGACTCGATAATGCATAAATATAAATATTTTCATGTAATGAAACATCTCAAAAACCCATACAAAAAAATGTTTTAAAATTCGTATGGCCATAATTAATATTTAACAAAAACATAGTTTAAGAAGAGTAAACAGAGCCTAGTTTATGAAAATAAAACAACATTTCCAAAAACAAAACAAGTTCCCAAAAGGTCGGTCCACATGTACATCCACAAAGTAGACTTCAGCACTCACTACTCTACTTTGCCCTTGCTCTTACCTACAACAGGAAACAACTTGGTAAGCGAAAACGCTTAGTGAGTTCAACTTTAAAACAAAAACATGCAGAGAAGACAGGGGGTCACTGACCAAGTTACTGTCCACTGATTACAATAGCTCACAAAATTAGTGTTTCGAATTCATCCGGACCCTATGCAATCAATTTCAAGAACGCAAAAGCGTCCTGGAAAACTTATGGCTATGCGTGATAACCAATGGCAAACTATTTCATATAAACAGATAATTCTTGGCACTTAGAAAATCCCAAAGGAAGCAAATATAATATATCACAATATAATTCGAAACCAACGATCGAAATTTTCCAACAATTCGGGCGTATCACGCCCTCCAACAAATTTTCTAATCAGTAGGGGAGAACTAAATCTCAACACTAAGATTTAGTCAATAAATATCCCCATCAAGGGTAACAATCAAGTTACCTAGGGCATCGCTACTTATCCAAGAGTAAATCTCTTACATCATAACCATCAAGTCACCTAGGGCATTGCTACTATTCAAGAGTATAATCGAAGTTACACTGGTTTACAGAGACTTCTATATTAATCAGTGGTGCTGATGAGCAGTTGTCCCTAGGGTGTTTAGCCTCACTTAAAGTTGGAAACCCCTAGTATCTCTAGGGAGTCTCACTGAATGTCCAATATTCAAGACTACTATCCGTGAATAACTTATCAGAGCAATTGCTCGGGTTCTAACCGTTCAATGATTAAGTAGGCATGAGGGCCCCTAGGTCCCATTCATTTTGGCGGCCCTAGGTTTAAACCAGCAATCCTCACCTCATGGTCACTCGTCGCGGTAGTGAACCGTACATAATAAAATCAAACAAGAAGTGTGAGGGGGATCAACCGTCTTGGATATGACAGACATCTACCGTTCATATTTTTCTGAATCAACACCTACTAGACTATAGTCTCTATGCAAACTTTCTACGACAATGTATATATGTGCATGTGTCTCTATACTAACATACAATACACTAGATGTTTCATGTTGTAGCCACACAATAGAAGTTGACTTACTTGGAGTCCCTAGCTCTTAGCAGGATTTCACCCTGCAACATACAGTCCAGTTATGCTTAGCCAATACTGTAATTATCCATACAGTATACTCGGATTAATTATGGCTCTCATAATTGTATATTATTATATTGGGCAGTTTGGTCATTTTCAAAATCATTTGTAAGGATTAAAGATCCTTATTTGGCTTTTAACCAATTCAAGAAATTCATACTAAAAAATTTGAGACTAAACCCTAAGTCTCGGGGAAACCTATCCTATGGTCTCAATACCTAGGCTCGGGTATCGCAATAGTATTTTCCCATAATACGCTAAAAATCTTATTCTTTAAAAGTTCCGCTATTAACCCGTACTTTTAATAAGTGAGATAAATATATAAAAGATTTTAGCGGGTATTATATCCAAAAAATACTAACTAAATTCCTCAATTATTATTCAAGAAAATAATGTCGTAATTTTTCTTTTATTTTTAATCTCCAAAAATCATTTTAAGAAAATAGCCTAATTTTAACTTAATTAGGAAAAAACGTTAATAATTGCTTTTAAGATTTACCAAGTATTTATCTTGCAATATGCACAAAAATGTATTTTTTTCTCTTATGTTCCAAAATATTACTTTTGCACGAAGTGTTAAAGCCTCATTTTTTCATATTTTTAACTACATACTTTGTTAGGTCATAACTTGAAATTTTTTTACCCAATCGTTACCAAAATTTCCCAACTCAATCTTTGGTATGCCATTTAGATCTTTGAAAAATCTTAGGGCAAAAGGAGCATTGTTGATTGGTGAAAATATTTTCCAAACATTGAAGTAAAAATGACCTTATTTTCAAGTCCTTATTTTTTCCAAAATTTGGTACTTATTAACTCTCAGACCGTTCAGTATTTTGTTACCAAATTTTACAGTGGAATACTAGGTTATTCCTTGAACATTTCCGCCAAATTTTAGAAAAAAATGGGTTCAGTTGCCCCATATAGTGGCTGTCCAAATTTGGTCCCGAATTTAAGAATACGAAATAAAATAGTTTTTACCTAAACGTTGAAATAGCATAAGTCACTCATTTCTAAACGTTTTTTAGTGTTTCAAAAGCTCACATTCATGTAATCACTCTTGACAACATCACAGTACAATTTATTTTTAGAAAATCAGTATACAGTAGATGCTTGCCCCTTGGATAGCACGACCCAAAACTTTTATTTTTGTTTTAGGGTTTTCAACATAACCCTTAGGGATTTTGGGTCCCTATTTTCAAAAATCAACATGCAAGCATCATAAAAAATTTCAAACAACTGACATAGCCTTATTAAATCACAAATAGGAAACTTTAAGCATTAAATACACAAAATAATGCTTAAAAATAAAAACCATACAAAAAGAACCATAAAATGTAAACTTTTTACCTCTTGTTGTTCTTGCTTTAGGTTTTGATATTTCTACTAGCTGTAGATCCTTCAAAACTCTTTTACAACCTTAACCAACTCCCCCAACAATATATATAGTTAGTTATTGGAAGATCTATTGTTAAAAAAATATAACAAAAGTCAAGTTTTTGAAAAATTTTCCTTAGGGAAACTCTTCCAAGATCAAGGCTTAAGCTTCCAAGGTTTCTTAGGGTTTTTGGTAGTTGAAAATAATGTTTAAACTTGAGAGAGAATTTTTGAACAAGATGAGGGTGAGAGTAGAGAGAATGGGTCGGTTGGGTGAGGGTTTGTATGAGCATAACAACAATATATATATATATCTAAACACTTGAGTGTTTTACCTTTATCACTTTGTGTCATTACCCCTAATTTAAATATGATCAAAACATAATCAATTTGGCCCACACAATTAATATCCTCACAAGGCCGGCCACCTCTTTCTATTTGTGTATTTATATTGTTATTATTTTTTTTATATAAAGGTTAATAAACATTTCCTAAGAATTTGTCTTTTTTTTTTTCCAAAAATTCAAAAATGACTTTCTATAACTTTTTAATTCTTATAAAGTGTTTTTTTTAAAATATAACTTAACACATAATAATTAAATTAAATGTCTCTCACATTTAATTTAATTAATCACACATTACAATTTAACCTAAGGTCCATTTATGGAATAAAATTCCCCAATTCGGTAAAATTTAGAATTTCCATTTCCTCTTAGGTTTATTAGTTTTGACCAAAACTTTAATTTTTATGAATGTATTTTATGCCCAAAATATATTTTCCAAAGTTTTTCATTTTATTTTCCGAGATTTTTACAAGATTAGGGTTCTTGTGTCGGTTCAAGACCGAAAGTCTTGTCTTGACTTGTAATCGTAAACTTCATAATTTGGCTAGCAATAACTCATAGAAATAAATTCCAAACAAATATAATATTATTTAAAATAATATTCTTAACTTGGGGAAAATAATCCCGACCCAAATCGTTTAATGTTACCCGAAACGCAGGGCGTTACAATTACATTTGAAATATATCAATTTAACATATACATAGCTTTGGAAATAATTTATTCAATATACTCACATTATTTATTTCTTTTAAAAGACATTTCATATTTATAATCAAAACTTCCAGCAACTATTTAATCACTCAAACATCATAAAGTTGGATCAGAAACTATATTTTCTTCATAAAATATATAAAAAAAAACTATAGGTATTAATTGAGTAAAAATACAATTTTAAATGTGAAATAAAATACCTTTTTATTTACATAAAAAAACAACACATCATTTGGGACATCACTTATGCATGCAAATCATCGTTTCGCCATATCTTCTCACCAATTATACACTAAATTAGCAAGCATAATTCATCATAAAATTCATTTTAAATTCATGCTTCTTCAAAACTCAAATATAATCTTCATTTATCACTAATATATCAATTTCTAAAGGATTCAAGACAATCCTTTCATTTAACCAATTAACCTAGCATGTTCTTAATTTGCATAAGTGACAAAAAAATTAAAACAACATATCATGCATCATACCTATGGCCGAAACCTCATGATTCACATTTCATGTGTTCTTTTTGCATGTTTACAAAATGCTGGGGAGAATTACATTACCATGAAATATATCAAGACAACACTTAAGCCCTAGCATGCATCTATTAACATCTTTAAAGGAACCCATTTAAAATCTTACGAACCTATCATGTTTCTAAGATTGCATTGACATTAAAACATAAGATGAAACTATGCATGTTTGGGAATCACCCCTAGGCCGAAACTACCCCAGCCAAAAACAACCAAATCCCTTCAGTCTTTTACATATAACATTTTAAACCAAACAAAAATAGCATCAAATCTTATCTCATACAAATAAAAATGAAACCCTTCAATTGTTTAATCATAACAAGATTTTCCATGACCAACAATAGAATGATGACATAAATCAAAACCACATAAAATTATAAAGCCACATGCCTAGGCCAACATCCTTCATGCATCAAATAATACAATCCTTCATCTCAAAATAAAAATAAGAATCAATCCATGTATCCCAAGAGATCATAATAACAATAGGGCTAAAGATTTCATTACCTCTCTTGATTGTAGAATCTAGAATACAAAAGTGACCAATACCCAAAATTATAGCCAACACTTGTTCAAGCCTAGGGTTTTGAAACCCACATGAAGAAAAGAAGAGAACCAACAACAATAACAAAGAACACTTATCAAAACACAAAAATCAAAAGAAGAGAGTCTAGAAACCACAAGTACAATGAGACCTACCCTAGGATTGAACCTTTGTCTCTTCTTCTTCTCCTCCTTCTTCTCTTTCTCTCTCTATCTCAAGCTCACTATCTCTCCTTCTCTCTCTAGGCTGATGGTCACAAGGAGCAAAATGCTCTTCTCTTTTCTTTCCCTCATTTTAACCTAACCTAGCAATAACTAGTCCTAATGGGAAATGGGTAAGTTTCCTCTTTTCTCTATTAAATTTATTTGATTGCTAAAATAAATGGAAAACATATAACTATGATAAAGATGAAAACCATCCTCTTTTCCATGTTAGCTAAAATCACCCAAATTAAAAAGGGAATGCAATCCTTCCTCTCCTACTCTCTTGTCGTCCACCACTCTTCCTTTCCTCTTTTTTTTTCCGTCTTCTTTTAATTAAATAAAATAAACCAATAAAAGGAAAAATTGATGAGTAGAAAATCTATTGCATGCATACCATGCAACCATGCACATGCACACATCCAATTACTAAGTTGCATCTCTACTTACCATGCACCATGGTGCATTCAATCAAAACTCATTTTATTCACGAATTAAATTAATAAATAAATAAAACAATTAACAATTAAATACACACAATTTCTACCAAACAATTCAAACAACAAATAAAAATAATTCATAACACTTAACAATTAAAAATAAAGCAAAGCACAAAAATTAATAAAATAAAATAAAATTGGTGCGCTACACGAAGGATTAATATAATATATATTATTATTTATATTTTAAATTTTAGTTGTTATTTTTATTTTAGATAAAAAAAATTAAGTTTAATTTTACAAGGGTAAATAACATTTTAGTCCCTATGTTGTGCAAAATTACTGTATTTGACTCTTTATTTTATTAAATGGTAATTCAGACAATGTATTTTGTAAAATAAAAAAAAATAGTACCCTCTGCCTGATTTTAATAAAAAAAAAAAAATTATAATTTTTTTTAATTTGTGAATTAATCAAGAAATTATAATATAATTTAAAATAGGAAATAAATTAGATTTCTTTTAAAATAATAATATATTACTTAATAAAAAAAACATAAATATTTTTAATTTTAAAAATAACATTACATATAAAATTAAAAAAAAAATTAAAAAAAATCTATTCTTTCTTCTTCTTCCCTCCTCTATCTTTTTCTTTTGTAGGTACCTTGACCGCTATCATCATTGCATCAACCTAGCCCCAAGCATCGTTGTCCCCATCCACACCCATCAATCCATTCTAGATCTGGGCGACAAGAGATATCGCAAATCTAGCTTATCTGCATTGTCCCTTAGCACTGCGTCGTCCCTTCAACCCAACAACTATCGTGCCATCCATTACAGATCTGAAACAAAGCTTTTTGTGACAGGTCTTCAAATCGACATGTAACGTCTCGGAATTCTCTTAACATAATTTGCGAAAAAAATAACTATTTTCTAAAATAAGGAAATCGAAAATCCATATAATTTTTTTTTTAAAACTTGCAAGAGTTCTGAAGTGTGCTCATACTTAAAAGTAAATTACAGTGTCATAATTTTAAAACACTCAACAAACCCAAAACAATTTCTTAGTTATCAGATGGGTTCTAGTTCCCAAAACATAATTTCCCCAAAAGGTTAGTCCACATGTACATCCTTGCAGATAAACTCCGGCGCTCACTGATCAACTTTGCCTTTGAGCTTACCTACAATACGAAACAACTAAGTAAGCGAAACACTTAGTAAGAACAACTTAACAAACATAACCACATAAACAAAGCAAGAACTTAACTAATTGTAACTAGGCAAATAATCAACCAAGAATAGGATTATGATGAAACTGAACCCTAACATACAATTTAAGAACGTGCGAACGTCCTGGCAAACTTATAGTCATGCCTCATAACCTAGATTTGTATCCTAAAAGTACACCTGCATACAGAAAATCCCAGAGCATACATACAGTCTTAATTGGTAATATGCATACTTACTTATTCAGTCGTATCATAACATACATACTTACTTAGTCATTCGTATCATATCATACATACTTACTTAGTCATTCGTATCATATCATACATACTTACTTAGGGTTCCGGAGGAACCTTCAACATAGCTTAACATATCTCATCATATCTTAGAATTGCTAAGAATATCTAAAAATATCTTAGCATAGCTTAACATATCTTAATAAATCTTAGCATATCTCACCATAGCGTCGACGGGAGTAAACTAGTTACACCGGTTACCCAGACTCCTAGAGGAATTTGGGATACTTTCTTAGCCATAGAGATTTGATTCCGGAATTAACTTACTTACGTGTCACGGAGTTTAACTAGAATCATATGTCACGGGTGTTAAGCTAGAATTCTTACATATTTTGATGGCCAACCGACCTTAGCCACACAGCCATCGGTGGCAAACTAGTTTCTCACATAGTTCCCCGGTGGCTAGCCAGAGTTCATAGTTGTCACGGTAGCTAGCCAGAGTCTTAT
The DNA here is from genome assembly GCF_963169125.1 of Humulus lupulus. Taxonomy (NCBI): domain Eukaryota; kingdom Viridiplantae; phylum Streptophyta; class Magnoliopsida; order Rosales; family Cannabaceae; genus Humulus; species Humulus lupulus. The sequence continues at coordinate 146,831,382 of NC_084798.1, read as the reverse complement.
ATCATGGGGTTAAGCCATACTTCTTACATATTGTGATGGCCAACCTACCTTAGCTACAAAGGCATCGGTGGCAAACCAGTTTCTCACATAGTTCCCAAGTGGCTAGCTGGAGTTCATTGTTGTCATGGTAGCAAGTCGGACTCTTATGTCACGAGTGTTAAGCCGGACTCCTTACATATTTCGATGGCCAACTGACCTTAGCCACACAGGCATCGGTGGTGAACCGGTTTCTCACATAGTTCCCCGGTGGCTAGCCAGAGGTCATAGTCATCGTGGTAGCTAGCCGGACTGCTTACCTTAGTCATGACTATGTGAATTCTCGAGGACCATGGTTTTGAGTAAACCTTCTCATACTTGTTCAAATTGTTAACTAATAACTCAGTTATCTGAACTAGTCTTTAATGTATTGTAGCCAAACATATCATAAGTTGTCTTACCCAGATTCCTTAGCACTTTCTTGTGGAAACCTTCTATCCAGAAGCGAGCCTTCACGCTTAGATAACATTGTAGTGAAACCACACAGTGACTTGGATTAAACAAAGGCATATTCTTATAGATAATATTTTTATGCCATAGTATTTCATATTTAATTAATCTGAGATTTTTACCCGATTAGGGTTTTCAACCTAGTCCACGACCAAAGGTCTCGGTTTCTAAAAAAAAAAGCTGCACTTACCACAGCATGACAAGAATTCATACATCACAACTTTTGTAACATAAAATGTTCCCCTAACATAATATATAATACAGAGAATTAAAATATTCGAACTAGGGTTTACCCAGTGCCCTAAACGCGGGGCGTTACATGACAGACATGGAATTATCTAAATGAAATTCTCATTTTTTAGATGTCTTTCAAATCTAATTTTGGGTGTTGTTTTTTGATTTCATATATATAAATAAGATGAATAATCTTTTTTTCTTCATCATAAGCTTTGATATATTAATGATGAGTGCAAATTTTATGCACTTATTTACAGTCTTTATGCATCATTTTGGGTGTTCAAGATTGTGAAGCAGGCGTTATGTTGCTTCTCGAGGAGCGACAAATTGCCAAAAGATTAAAAAAAATATACCTAGATGTTGACGCCGTTTTTCGCCAATGAGAAATTAATAAGTAAAAAGGGGGGATTAGTGCTTAGTAATAAACCGCAATGAAATAACAAGAACTCACTTAAAAGCACTGAATCTTTACTTGGTTCAGTGGTTAAAATCCACCTAGTCCACGAGTCAATAATATTATGATTTCTCTCTTTATTTTGGTAGAGTTTCAGTAATACAGAATAATCTGGCCCTTTTCTGTCCAACATTCCCAATATTTATAGGGGATTTCAATGGATAGGTTTTGGCTACGTGAGTTAATCACGTAATTACATAATGTCTATAATTAATACAAATTATATCTCGTTTATGTTGGGATATGATTTTATAACAAAATAAATATGTTCGTGCTATCTCGGATAATAAATATGACAGCCTGGTCATGAATAAGTATGTAAACAAATCCTGAGTCCCTGGGGATCCTTTAGTACGCGTTATATCTGAATCACCATGAGCTGCATATTTAACCCCGAGCTTGTGCTTTGATAGCCATCTGACCCCGAGCTAGCGCAATGACAACTATCTTATTCTTAGTTCTTGGTAAAGTCAGGACGCCTAACACTAGGTCTGACCATTATGAATCTCGAGCTATCCTCATGAATAATAAGCAGATATTCTACTTGGTTATTTTTCCATGTATTTACCTGCTAGCTGTACACTAGTGCTAAAATTAGGATACAACATTTGCCCCCCAAGCTCCTGCTCGTGTTTGATGTCGTCATTTTCTGACATACACAGTAGGGGCTTTTAGACTTCTATCACATAAAACCATGCCTACCTACTACTCGAGTACTGGACACGTGGTCTACTGCAATTGGCGTCTGCTCAGGTTTTGAGGACTGAAATAATGGTCTTGTCAACTTTTTGCAGCCACTTGGTCTATTTAATCTTGGCCCTTAGATCTCAAGCTAACCTAATTGGATGGCCCAGATTAATTTCGGTAGTTTACGCAGAAATAGGGTGATCATACTTCAAACCTCACCACCTTTGCATTTGAAAATTTCCCATTTCTAAACTCTCAAGCTTCCCTTCTTCTTCGCTAGAATCCCCAAAACTGTTCACCATGCCCAGACATTCTGAAGCTTTCCAGGAGCTTCCCGTCGCTGAATCTACATACTCTAATCACTGAACATATTTCCTGTAAGTATCTCATCCCTTGGTTTGAAAAGTTTTCCCATTTTTTTCTTCGTTATCCAATGAGATTTCTGTTCTCAACAATGTTCGTCCGCAACGTTCATTGTTTGTTACCGTTAGGCTATTTCTAAATGTTCATAGGAAATAGGTTTCGATTTAGGTTCAATGGGTTAACCCAAACATGTTTTAGAAATAAGAAATTCATAAAACTGGGAAAATTCTTGGGTTAACTTGGAGTAGCCCTAATGTCAAATTAGTTTAAAGAATACCCATTCGGGGTAAAGAAACTAAAGGGTTTTTAGGTTTAATACCAGGTGGCTTAGGGGTTACACTTCCTTGAGTGGTTTCACACTAAACCGCTTTCCAAAGGAAAGTAGTGGGTCAGACATTTCTGACACGCGTATCCCGAAGTATCTGGGGATTGTTAAGAAATTGAGGCATCGCATGGCATCAGGCGATGAGGCTAAGGCTAACTTTAGCTCGTATAACAAAAATAATCCATTCCATACCTCATACCTTTACGACATAGTTATAGACCACCCTAGGTCACCTACTAACTAGGCCACTTTGTCGTTAGGCGATCTGATGGCACCTCCTAAGAAGAAATCCACGAGCTCATCCACTCAACTCAAAGATAAAGGGAAGCAGGTCGCCCCTGACTCTCCTATTTCGCATTTCAGTCCGGTAGTGGAGAAAGAAGTTCCTGTTGACCCAAACACATTCTTCGAGGCCGATCACATAATCTCAAATATCATGACTCAAGGGAAAGTGAATAAAATCATGTTGAGTCTCAAGATTGAGATAGGAGCAGGTGGTCTCCTCGCCTGACCTGAGCTTGAAGGGGAAAGGAGTTGTGCCCCTTTCCAAGATGACTTTGCAGCCTGGAGCGATGAGCATCTGAAGGTTGGTGCCTTCCTTCCCCTGGACTAGTATTTCATGGACATCTTAAACTACGTGAAACTGGCTCCCTTCAAGATTACCCCAAATTCATACAGACTTTTGGCGGGGCTGAAATATCTATTCCTCAGGAATGAGTGGGAGGTCCCCTCTCCAACGGATATTTTGTACTTTTTCTGTCTCAAAGCAAGCCTTAAACAGAGAGGATGAGGTGATAGGTTTTATTACCTCATGCAGTTTCCAAACTCCGCCTCCGTCATTGAGCTTCCCAGCCATCCAAATGACTATAAAGATTTATTCTTTATGTCAAATGGCTTCAAGAATTGCGAACACTGATACTTCAACCGACCTTGTAAGTCTTCTATCTTTGTAAATTTAGCTTGTGAATTTTTATTCCTTTTACTAAAAATGTATATATTTTTTTGCACATGTCTTGATTGAGTTTGTTTCTCGTGTAGCCATATTCGCCAGGATGGAAAAATATGTGACTCTCGAGGGTCAGTATGAGAAATTGTCCCGCCTTCCCCCCAGGGAAAAGGATTATCGCCAGGTCATGAATGATGTCACGATGTTGGCTTGTAAACTGATCGGCGAGGGTCAAACACTGGCTTCGAGGACCCAAGCTCCTCTTCTGGTCATTCTCAAGCTTCCCTCCTGTAAAGAGGCTTTGCCAACCACTGAGGACACCAGTGAGGAAAAGGACGAGGTGCCACTTGTGCGGAAAAAAAGGGCTCCCGAAGCTGATCAAAGACCTGATCCTGACTAAGCTGCTTCTGGAGCAGCAGCCGACCCCTCAGGCCAAGGTAACCCATACTAGTATAGGGAGTTAGATCAGGCTGCTACTCGCTTTACGTTAACACATTTTAACCCCAATCAGCTAGTTATTCGCCACCTTACCAATCCAGACCTAAATGTAACTCTCCTCCAATGCATGGATCGCTTGGTGGTACGCTAAGACCACAGCTATCCCAAAGGCACCATTGTAGTTGACAACACTCTGAACTTTAGATCTTCTATCTTTGAAGAGTACGGAACAAACCTTAGGACTTGGACTTCTCTGCTCCAGGGAGCATTTTCTTCTGGGTTTAAGTAGTATGTAGACGAATTCAGCTTGAAGGAAGGACCTGAATCCCCTCGAATCTTAGAGATTGTATCCTTAGATTCCCCCTCCCCTCCGTTAATCCCAAAGCTGGAGGTCATGCTTAGCCCGGTTCATACTCCTGAGTTGGAGATAACAAAATCCTCCCCCAGGCCAGAGGGTAGGATCTTTGAAACATTACTTTTGTGAATTAACTCCCTTTGTTCTTTTCAGGAACGATAGGAGCCCCCGAACTAAGGACTGCCTTTTATGCTAAAAAGTCTAGAACGAGCCTCGTCGTGAAGAGGCCCAGGGTGACGAAGAAGGCCACCCCTAAAATGGGGGATACTACAAAATCCCCCTCTAAGGGTAAAGACATGAGCTCCGCTTGGGAGCCAGCTCCAGTGACTACTATCATTGTTGGACAAGTTCCTCCTCCTCCCCCTCGACACATGCCTCCACCTCCCCAAGTAATTGAAGCTGAGGCCCCCATCGTCCGAATTTCGGTTGGGCCACAGGACCTGGAAAAGATCCTTGAGGCCTTTCAAGGTATAGTGTATGAGACAACGACTCATATGGTGGGCAACACATATAAAGCCAGGGAAAGGGATCTGAGAGCCATAGAGGAGCGCATCCCAGAGGATGTCCTCGAATCTGCCATGGGGATGAATCTCACCATGAGTCCTTCTCCCACACCTGATTCTTTTTTGGTTATTGTGTTCTTCCTCTTTTTACTTTTTGAACTTGTTTTCTTATTCTGTAGTCCTTCCTAACCATATACCGAAGCATAGCTCGTGCTAAGACCAGAAACAAAGAGATCCAAGCCGAGCTGGTCATTGCCAAGGCCACCCTGAACATTGCTCAGGAAAATGAGCATGCTGCTAAGGCCGCTCTTTTCTCTTCCCAAGAAAGCGAGCAAGCCGCAAAGACCGAATTATCCGCCTCCCAATTTCAGGTAGCAGAGGCAAACCACCATGCTGAAGAGCTTCAGAGCGAGAATGGTGTGCTCAAGCAAAACTACTCGAGGTTGAAGTTAAAGCCAAGGAGGAAGCGGCAGTGTCATCATCAACCATGGAGGAGATGCTCTACCATTGCTAGGCTTTCAACCAAGATGAGAGCTTCTCCTTCATGGAACCATGGATCTCGGATCCATACATTGCTAAATTCAAGGTTCGAATTTTTGAAGAACCCTCGGAGACTAGTGAGTCTTTCGGAGCGGCGGAGGGAGAAGGAGAGGAAGTTACTTCGGTGGGGCGAGCTGACGGAGCACACTGATCTCATTTATGATTTTCTTTGTGCTTGTCTAACAATATTTTGGTATTAAACAATTGCCTTCGGTATTAGCTGGAGGTTATTTCTCCTCGATGTGGCAATATATTTGTTTGTTTTATTTCAATATATATTTATTTTGGGGTCTATTTGTCTTTCCTTTATTATTTTCTTGTTTCCTCTGAGCAAGTTGTAGAATGGGAGACACTTGTCAGTGGATTTTGAAATGAATTGATTCAAGGCTGCCACCCTTCTAATTAGGCTTTGAACTTCTTTATGGGACCTGGGCGAAGGAATTTCTAATAACGATATGATTTTTTCAGGGTTCGCCTCTATTCCCGTTATGTTGACTATGAAGCCAAGAAACTTTCCAGATGCCACCCCGAAGGTGAAATTCTAAGGATTCGGCTTCATCTCATATTTCCTTAATATTCCAAAACACTATTCCAGATTAGAGACATGGTTATTGGCAGTCTTTGACTTGACAAGCATGTCATCGACCGACACCTCAATATTTCTCCTGATCTAGTCAGTGAACATTTTGTTGACCAAGCGTTGGTATCTAGCCCCAGCATTTTTCAACCCGAATGGCATAACTTTGTAGCAATATACGTTATGTTCGGTCATGAAACTAGTATACTCCTAGTCCGCAGGGTTCATTGCGATCTGGTTATATCCAGAATATGCGTCCATGAAAGACATGAGCTCGTGATCTACTGTGGCATCTACTAACTGGTCAAAACTTGGTAGTGGGAAACAGACCTTGGGAAAAACTCTGTTCATATCGGAGAAGTTGATATGGGTTCTCCATTTCCTGTTCGGTTTTGGGACTAGCATGGGATTTGCAACCCAGATCGGGTATTTTGCCTCTCGGATGAACCTGCATTTTAGTAATCGAACTACTTCTTCATAAAGTGCTTCAGCTTGGGTAGTTCCCAAACGTCTCCGTTTCTATGATTTTGCAGGCACGCTATTTCAGTATTATACTTGGACTGATTCCCACCATATCCTCATGCGACCAAGCGAAGACATCCAGGTTCTTCTGTAAAAAATCGACCAGCTCCATCTTTCTTTCATTATCATGATTCTTTCCAATCTTTACAAGTTTAGAAGCTTCTTTAGGGTCGATATTCACTTCCTCGAGCTCTTCTATGGCTTTAAACTCAGACTTGTCTTTGCCTACTCACGAGTCAATGTCGTCATGTTGGGCAACCCCACTATCCTCTTCCCACAGAGGTTCTTCCATCCCATAAGTGACTTATACTTCCTTGGACTCCTCACCTCCATCATTTGTCACCATCGCTTGTTGTCCGGGTTGTGACTTTCCTTTCATAGAAATGCTATAGCATTCCCTGGAAGCAAGTTGATCGCCTCTGACGGTGCATATTTCTGTAGCTGAGGGGAATTTCAATGCTAGGTGGTGGATAGAGGTTATGGCTTCAAATGCCATAAGTGCAGGTGGGCCCAAAATCGCATTGTATGATGTCAAACAATCGATTACCATGAACTTGAGTAGCTTGGAAATATTTCATGACTCTTCTCCCAATGTCACCACCAGTCCAATCGTCCGAATGGCTGCTGACCCTTCTAGAGTCATCTAGGTCTCCTTCAAATCAGTTACGGATAACCCAATTTTTTCCAGGGTGGACCTGAAAAGAAGATCGACAGAGCTTCCGTTATCCACTAGTGTCCTTCGTACCCTTCAGTTGGTGAGAAGAACGGTTACCTCCAGCGGATTGTTATGTGGGAATTGGACGTGGCTAGCATCCTCTTCCATGAAAATGACTGGTTGCTTTTCCAATCGCTGTTGTTTCGATAGCCGTTGCTCCGGGACAAACTCCACCCCATTATGAGACTTCAGTTCGTTAATATACCTCTTTTGGGCCTCGCTGCTGGTGCCTGTCAAATGAGGTCCTCCCGCAATAGTGGTTATATCTCCCCGACTATCAGAGGAGGGTCGATCTGATCTGCTTGAGCTCCGGGTTGGCTCGTCAGAGGTTCCAGAATTGGTTGTGGGTTTTGCCCAGCGAGCTGATTCGGATTCACCCAATTTCAGACATACTAGGCCAAAGGTCTCGCCCTGATGAGAGTTTCAATCTCATCCTTCAGCTGCCGGCAATCATTAGTGTTATGACCGATGTCGTTGTGAAACCGGCAGAATTTTGAGGGATCTCTCTTTGCCCTTTGGTTCTTCAAAGGATATGGCTTCTTCCATGGAAGGCAACTAGAATTGGCCAGAAAAATGTGTTCACGTGTGTCCATTAGGTCAGTATATGTTGCGTACATAGGTTTGAATTTCTCTGCGGGCTTGTTTTTCTTCGTCTCGCTCTGGTTGGCTTCACCATCCCCTTTCCTTTTGTTGCTCCCCCCTTAGTTATTTTGGGTAACCATTTGGGTCATAGCTACCCCATCCATTACTGCTCCAACTGGTTGGATAGGGGTCTAGCTGGTTCTTGCAATAGAAGCTCGCACCTCCTCATGATTTATCCACTATTGAGCCTGAGCTAAGAATTCATCTATGCTTTTAACTCCTTTTCTTTGGAGTTCCTTCCATAGGTTTCCCCCGACGAGGATTCCTGTCCTCACTGCCATTAGTTTGGAGCTGTGATCAACATCCCTAGCTCGTGCAGAAACATTGGAAAATCTACTCAGATATGCCTTCAATGTCTCACCAGGTTGCTGCTTTATGTTGGCTAAAGAATCAGCCTCAACTCGAGCTACCTGTGAAGCTCATAATGCTTTTTTTGAAATCAGAAGAAAAATTCTCCCACGAGCTTATGGAATGCCTCTTGTATTGTTTCAACCACTATCTGGCTAGCCTGACTAGAGTTGCAGGGAACAAAATACACCTTAGATCAAGCCCGACATTGTGGGCCATCATCATGGTGTTAAACATTTCGAGGTGATCTGTCGGATCTCCATCTCCATCAAATTTTGACATGTGTGGCATTTTATAGCCTACCGGATATGTGGCCGTCGCAATATTTGGAGCAAAAGGCTCAAACTCCTCATCTGAGTCGCAATCATCCTTTTTTTTTCTGGACAAAAGCCTCTTCATTTGCTCTTCCATCAAAGCTAGTCTTTCGAGGGTTTGGTCCCTAGTCCCTAGGTTAGCTGGGGGCTATTCAAAAGCTCTCATCCTATCGTATGTGTGTGAATGTTTATTGTCCCTCCAAGCCCAAGCTTGGTTTTGTGGGGCATTCCCATAATCGCGTACTATGGATGGACCTCCCTCTTGTCGAGTATAGCTAATATTTTCATCCTGAGTTGGATACCTTCTCTGCGAGTTCAGACGATCGCGCAAATCGGTTTGTGGGTCATACCGAGGACTCTGTGTTGAACTCAAATGATTCATTAGGTCGCTCTCGGACTTGCTGCTATGATGAGTTTCGGTCCAGTAACTTCTGTTTGCGAAGCTTACAGCTCGTGGTTGAGATTGAGGGCCTGGATTCTCGACACGCATTCATAGAGCAGAAGTATTCACGAATGGGGGAGGATTTCTCCTATTGTCCCCATAAGCTGGAATATCTCGTTAAGGATGAGGTGGTGTCAGATGTCTTATAGGTTACAGAGGATGCCTTATTGGTGAGGCTATCCTTGTTCCATCATGACGAACTAGATTAGCCCATCTCTGTTCTATTTCATCGTCCCTAGGTCTCGGTGCCCGGTGATCCAATCGTGGTACGGAAGGATTCGTTGGAGCATTATGCCTTCGCGAGCCTGTCCCGGCCCTTCCTCATGGGTTGTCATGGACATTCTAGGGTGCCTGTGAAGAAGGCACTGAACTTGAGGTTGCAGTCCTGACTGACCGACTGACATGTTGATGACCCCTGTGATGGTCATTAGGCTGAGCATTCTGGTGATCTCACCCCGCAAGCCCAGAGCATGGAGTGGTGGTCCTGACAGATTGATTTGGTTTGGATCAGTTATTCCTGTGAGACTTATGAGACCCACTTCGCCTCTTTCCGACACTAACATCAGTTGCAATAAGGGTAACATAGCCAAAGCCTCCTCATTCTGCTTGTTTGCCCTATCAAGATGGCTCCTCAACTGCATATTTTCCATTTCCATGGTCGTCAGATAGTCTGGATCTGGGTTTGGCGGTAATGGCACCAAACTCCTGGTATCACCCTGATCTGGTGGTTGCTTTCCCGGACATTCTTGAATATATGGTCCCCTTTCATCGGGGGCACCGGTGTTATGGGCCTCCTGCCTGCCTGGTCGTTCTATCTCATTATCGTGCATTGAGCGAGTGACAACCATGACGAAAAATGAACTAAGACTTGTGTAGCAGTAATTAGCTCTCAATGAAAGCATCAAACTGTTGACGCAGTTTTTTGCCAACGAGAAATTAAGAAGAAAAAAGGGAAAATTAGTGCTTAGTAATAAACCGTAATGAAATAATAGGAACTCACTCAAAAGCACTGAATTTTTACGTGGTTAAAATCCACCTAGTCCACGAGTCAATATTATTACTGTTTCTCGGTTTATTCTGGCAGAGTTTCTGTAATACAGAATAATTCGGCCCTTTTCCGTCCAACATTCCCAGTATTTATAGGGGCATTCCATGGATAAGTTTTGGTTGCGTGAGTCAATCATGTAATTACATAATGTCTATATTTAATACAAATCATATCCCATTTATTTTGGGATACGATTTGATAACAAAATAAAAATGGTCCTGCTATCTCGGATAATAAATATGACATCCTGGTCATGAATAAGCGTGTAAGCAAATCTCGAGTCCCTAGGGATCCTTTAGTATGCGTTATATCTGAATCACCACGAGTTGTGTATCTGACCTCGAGCTTGCGCTTTGAAAGCTATCTGACCCCGAGCTAGCGCTTTGACATCTATCTTATTCTTAGTTTGTGGTAATGTTAGGACGCCTAACACTAGGTCTGACCATTATCAATCTCGAGCTATCCTCATGAATAATAAGCAGATATTCTACTTATTTATTTTTCCACGTATTTACCAGCCAGTTGTACCCGAGTTGAGTGAATGAACTCATGCTAAAATTAGGATACAACACTATAAATAGACTCAGGCAAAGCTTTTCCTGGCACAAGCATTGCGTCGCCTGATGACCCCTGGTGCATCGCCTGTTGCGCCACAAAAATAGGGAAATCATGTTTTTTACACTTTTTTTACTCAAATTGAAAAAGAAGTCGGTCGAGGATGTTTCTGGAGGCTAGGGCACGATGAAGACACATAAAAAGAAAGATAAACACATTTGGAAGGGAGAAGACTCATTGTAGAAGAATTCGGCCAAGGATGTCAAAGTCGTTTTAACGAAGTTCTTTAGTTTTTTATTTTACTTTATATCTTTTATTTTTCGAGATATTGACAATATGTTTGAGATTATGAACCACATCATTTGTGACTAGTTTTCTTGTTTGTTAGGATGTAGATGGATATTTTGTTATGATTCTAATTTTATGATTTAATGCAATGTTTAAATTAGCCCATTATTGCTCTTGTACTCTACTATGCATATGCACTCAAGTGTCTTATGGCACATGCCCTAAGGAAGAGCATGAGTTCCACTTACCCTACAAGTTAAGGACAAGTCCCATTTCTCACATTTTCCTCAAATTTTATTCTCTCAAAAATAAAAACACAAAAACCCTCTCTTCCACTCTCACTCCCCAAACCCGAAACCCCTTACTCACAGTCTCCCATTTCTGATTTTTTTCCTCGCTTCAAGATTGCCCACTCACCTCCATTGAAGGAAGGAGATCTTTAAGAATTCTAGCATTGTAAGTTTCAGATCATAACTCTTCCATCACTTCTCTTTTTTTTCTTTCAAATCTGAATCCCTAAGGGGATTTTATGTGCATGAATATGGTTCTAATGGCCATGCATGTCATGGATCTTGTGTTCTAGGGAAAAAGGAAAGTGGTGTTAAGGAGATTTCAAGGTTTGGAAGTTCTTTAGGGTTTGGTTAAGTTTTTTTTTCCCCACTCATCTCCATTTTCTACCCTAACACTCTCTAAAAATATGCATGTGAAACTTATGGGCTCGGTTTGAGGGTATAAAATGCAAGAAGGAAGTTTGGACAAGCTAAGGACTATCATCTCCAAGCTAGAATCATCAATGGTAGCTTTGGTTTTTTTTTTTTGGTTATTGATTATAGATCTGATTGTATAGGTTATTTGTTGGTTTTTGAAGTTTATTTTATGCTTGAGGGTTAGATTGGTTGATTTGCATGTATACATGTGGCTAGGATTTTTCTAGTTGTTTTTGGTTTTGCTAGAAAGTGTAAAAATGCATGCTGCCAAGTTTTCGTGGTCTAACTTCCAATGGGTCATATCATTCCCTGCTACCTCTCTTTGTGGAAATAATTTATATGGTTGCATAGTTATAGATGATTACTTGAGTTTAGGCTTTTGAAAATCGAAAAAAGGTGTTTTCAAACCGAAGTTTTGAACTCTTTGGCATCTTGATGCAATCAGGAAAATTTCTGGGCCGCATGGCCTGCCAATATTGTTTTGAATACTAAACACGTTTTATTTAGCAAAAAGCCATGAAATTTGGTAAAATGTTAATTTAAATATGTATAATAAATTGTAGAGGAAACTGCAAAAATGGTTAAAGTGTAATGGTTTTTCAAAGTTTGCCCTAATAATTTGAAAACGAAATTTCTGAGCAGTAAACACTGCCCAGATTGTCTTACATTTTTTAATGGGCTTTCCTATCTTATAAATTATTAAATTTTTAGAGAAACTAAATTATATATGATTAAAGATTCTGGATTAATGGGTTACAATGTAAGAGAAATAATTTTTCTAAGAACCCTAAAGATCTGAAGAAAAAAAACTCTTGGGCAGCAGACACTGCCCAGATTTCTTTAAATGGTTTAATGGGTTTTACCTTCCCAAAATTTTTGAAACTTGGTGCGAAATTTATTAAGATAAGTATTAAGGATCTTGTAATATTAGATTAAAATATGTCACATTTTAAGAGAAGTAATTCTTCTAATTTACCTAAAAACGGGGAAAAATAGTAATTTCAAACCTTAACAAAATATGAATTTTGGGAGGTTAGTTCTACTAACCTAAATTAAATTTTTGACGTGAGCTTTCACCAAGTTTCCATCATTAAGATGCATAATACGTGAATGGGATTTTGAAAGGGTTGTGGTTAGAGAACCTAACATTGATTAGGAGCTTAAAAGCGGGATTTTTATCATGTTAAAATGAATATTAAAAAGTTAGGTTCGGAATTGGAAATGAAGTTGTTTTCAAAAGTAGCTAAAGTTTTGGATATATAACAAAACCCAAATTAGTTTATGGTTATTAAGAATTCATTTTTACCATTTTCTAAACTCAGGGTCCAAGGCCCTTTCTTTTTGAAAATGACGTAATAGAGATCCTAGGTTATAGATTTAAAGATGGTAAGAAATTGGGAGTTAGGTTTTATAAAACCGTAAATGTACTGAAAGGGGAATCTGGTCTTGTACACTGTAAAGTGTATAAGAGAAATTTCTGTATAAAGTCTCTAAGAGAACTTTATTTAATGTAGCTATGTGGAATATTAACTATAAGAATATGCCATAGTTTAATCTGAATCACTGTGTGGTTGCACTGCAGTGTTATCGAAGCGTGAAGGCTCGCTTATTGATAAAAGGTTTCCACAAGCAAGCACTAAGGAATCCGGGTAAGACAACTTATGATATGTTTTGCTACAACACATTAATGACTAGTTTAGATTACTAATTTATTAGCTAATAAATTGAACTAGTCCTAGAAGGTTTTGCTTAAGACCATGGTCCGGCTAGATACCGCGACGACTATGAACTCCAGCTAGACACCGAGGAACTATGTGTGAAACCGATTCACCACCGATGTCTGTGTGACGAAGGTCAGTTGGCCACCGCAATATGTAAGAAGTCCGGCTTAACACTCGTGACATAAGAATCTGGTTAAACTCCGACACACATAAGTAAGTTGATTCCAAGTCCGGCTAGCTACCTTGACAACTATGAACTCTGGCTAGACACCGACGAACTATATGAGAAACAGGTTCACCACTGATGTCTGTGTGACTAAGGTCTGTTGGTCAACACAATATGAAGAAGTTCGACTTAACACCCGTGACATAAGAGTCCGGTTAAACTCTGTGACACGTATGTAAGTTAATTCCATAATGAAAGTTCTATGGCTAAGAAAGCATTTCGAATTCCTCTAGGAGTTCGGGTTACCAGTGTAACTAGTTTACACCCATCAAAGATATGGTAATATATGTTAAAATGTGCTAAGGTATGTTAAGCTATGATAAGATATGTTGAGTTATTTTAAGCTATGTTGAAGGTTCCTCCGGAAACCTAAGTAAGTATGTATGTTACGATACGAATGACTAAGTATGTATGTTACCAGTCAAGACTATGTGTATGCTCTAAGATTTTCTGCGTGCAGGTGCACTTTCAGGTTATAAATTCTGGTTATGAGGTGTAACGACCCAAAATCACTAATAAGGCTTAAGGGCCTTGATTAGTATGCCAGGAGGGCATAATCGGTATATGTGTGATTAAATGGTTAAAATTCATGATTATGTGGCATGCATGATTAATATCATTATATGATTATGTGATATGCATGTTTATGAGTATTAGATAAGCATGTGGGCCCTCTATAACTTATAAGGGCATATATGTAATTTTGGCCCGTTAAGGGCATAAATGTGATTGTATGTGATAAATTGTTGAGGCCACAATATTTTGTGGATATATTTGAAGTGTATGGCTCGAGACAGTCCTAGTGAGAGGATTAGCGAAATAGTCACATCGGTGTTTAATACCCGACTCGATGGGAGCCTAGGGGTATTTTTGGGAAATTGGAGAATATTTTGGGATTTATTAGATATTGAATAAGTATTTGGTAATTAATGGGACACGATGGGTTAATTATTTAATAGTAGGAACACTTGTGGAATTAGCAGGAATCCGGAGCGAAATGACCATTTTACCATTAGGATTAATTTGAGGACTAATAAACTATTAGGGGCAAAACAGTCTTTTTAGGAGTTAAGAGTTATATTTTGTAGGAATCCAGACTTAGCTAGAATATTTCAAGAACTCTCACATCTTTCTCTTATGTGCCCTCACCCTCACTCTCCCTCTCTTTTACACTTTGAAGCTAAGGAAAAAAGGTAGAAGGAACTTAGGCTTAAGGCTGGAGTTTTGGAAGGAATTCAGGTGGGAAAAAAACTAGGGAATCAATGCTCTAGAACTAAGTTGAAGCTGAGGAGTTAGGCTGCAACCAGAGGTTTATCGCCAAGGCTCAGGACTGAGGATCGTGCTCGGGACCATTCTATTATCTTCGCTTGGAATTAAAGGTAAGAAAACTACACCCTTGAGTTGTTGTAACGGGACTGAGATTCCCAATACTTGAACATGTAAAATGTATGGCTAAATGATTGATTTAGCATATGAGAATGAACTGCCTAAGAGAGTCAGGGCTGATAATTTGTGCACAGGACGCGGTTCAGCCACTATGAGATGGGGTTAGCTAAATAAACAATGGATTCAGCCTACTCGAACTGGATTCAGTGGAGTAAACAGAGGGTGCGTGCCGACCCTGAATATTGTATACTAATTAAATTGCTGAATGTATATGTTTACTGATATTAGTTGGATGTCTATGATTTGTTGATTATTTGGATGATTGTTTTATGATTGAATGATTATCATCACTGATTATGTATTACTGTTATGGTTTTCTTGCTAGGCCTTAACTCACGGGTGCTACGTGGTGCAGGTAAAGGCAAGGATAAGATGAATCAACCATGAATTGGAGAGCTCTGGGGGCGAAATGTACAATGTCACATGCTCGTCCACCACGACCAAGGGAAAGTTTAGGGACAGAACCTAAAGTTTTTATTTTTTCATTAGAATTGCCATTGGATTGTATATATCTTTTGAAAAATTTGTGACTTTATCTCTTAAACCCTGTTTTTGGGATCCCATGTACCAAACATCTATTTTAACGAGAAATTAACCGTTTATGATCAAAATGTTTTAACCCTAACCTGATTGTTGACCCTAGGATCACATGTTTATTAAAATGACTTGACTAGCAAGTCCTGCACTATTTTAACTACATAGTGCATCGGTCTTGGTTATCCAGGGCGTTACATGCAGCATGACCATAAGTTTTCGAGGACGTTCACACGTTCTTAAATTGTATGTTAGGGTTTGGTTTCATCAGAATCCTATTCTTGGTTGATTATCTGCTTAGTTACAGTTAGTTAAGTTCTAGCTTTGTTTATGTGGTTATGTTTGTTAAGTTGTTCTTACCAAGCGTTTCGCTTACTTAGTTGTTTTGTGTTGTAGATAAGCTCAAAGGAAAAGTGGATCAGTGAGCATTGGAGTTTATCTGCGAGGATTTACATGTGGACTGACCTTTTGCGAATTTATGTTTTGGGGATTAGAACCCATATGATAACTAATAGTTTATTTGGGCACATTGAATGTTTGAAAATTATGATAATGTAATTCACTTATTTTTAGAAAACGGTTATGTTTTTCCGAAAATTATGTTAAGAGATTTTATGGGATGTTACATGTTGTGTACTAGACCAGATATCTGCTATGCAGTGGGAGTAGTGAGCAGGTATGAGTTAAACCCAAGACTAGAACATTGGATAGTAGATAAGCATATCCTGAAGAATTTAAGGGGAACTAGGGATTGTATATTAGTCTACAAGGTTGGTGTTCTGAACCATGTAGGCTACACCTATTTAGATTTTCAGACTGATAAGGATGACAAGAAGTCTACTTTTGGAATGGTGTTTACTCTTGGGGGTGGAGTTATGATATGGAGAAGCGTAAAGCAGTCTGCGATCTCAGATTCAACCATGGAGGGTGAGTACATAGCTTCGTCAAAAGCAGCTAAGGAAATTGTCTGGCTAAAGAAGTTCTATTTAGATCTTGGTGTTATTCGACAAATGGATAAATCGCTTGTGTTGTTTTGTGACAACACAGGAGTGATAGCCAACTCAAAAGATTCAAAGTAACAAAAGGAGTAAGCATATAGAAAGGAAGTATCACATAATTCGAGAATATGTGACTAGGGGAGCTGTGAAGGTAATGAAGATTGCATCTGAAGACAATCTTGCAGATCTGTTTACGAAGACACTGCCAGAAGCTACATTTGATAAGCATATCAAGGTAATGGGATTAGTAGAATTAAGGCATTAGTTTCAATTAGTGCTAGTGGGAGTTTGTTGGGGTTTTATGCCCTAATTAAAACCCAATTTCTTTGTAATCTCATTTTATTATCAATAAAATTATAGAAATCAATTTTTGACTTGGTCAATCACTTTGCTCACATGTTTTATTTTCATGATTATTTGTTTAGTATAAACTTCTATTAAATCGTGAGCATATAGCTAATCGTATCTATGGTGACGTAATCACAGTGGAATATAAATATGATTAAATGTTCAAACATAAGTTAGTCTTAAGATTAGTCAGTGCACAAGATTTACACTGACTTGCCAATCTAAGATATGATCTACTTACACATCATAGTGTTATGTTCTTTCTAGAACATTAACAAAGTAGATAAGATCGGATGTATTTGTTACATTGGATTGGACCGATATTGACAGTAGATAAGATAAGTAGGTTCAGGCTCTCTTGTCTGCTCGCTGTCTGGAAGCCCAGTGAGCTCTACAGCAAAGTCGGCCAGAGCTTGTCCTTTTACTGCTGCTCGAGGTAAGTAAGAGATTGCAAACTGCCCAAGTTCCACCGCCCGTTTTAATAATCGGCCTGTGGCTTCTGGCTTCTGTAGAACTTGCTATAAAGGTTGGTCGGTCAAAACTATGATTGGGTTAGCTTGGAAGTACGGCCGCAACTTTTTGGAGGCTAAAATCAAGAAGTAGGCTAATTTTTCAATAGGCGGATATCGCAGCTCTGCTCCTATTAGCCTTTTGCTTACATAATATACGTCTTTTTGCACATTTTCCTCCTTTCTTACCAAGACAGCACTAGCAGTGTATTCGGTGACCGCCAAATATATGAACAAAGTTTCCTTTTCGATCGACTTAGATAGGATCGGTGGCTGTGACATATGCATCTTTAAAGCTTGAAAATCTTGTTCGCACTCCTCCGTCCATTCGAATTTCTTGTTGCCTCTGAGTAGATTAAAAATGGGACGCACTTGTCCGTCGCTTTGGAGATAAATCTACTTAGAGCAGCAATCCTCCCAATTAAACTTAGACCATCTTTGATTTTTGTTGGCGATTTCATATCGCCTAGGGATTAGCTTCAATTCCTCGTGAGTTTACTATAAATCCCAAGAATTTCCCTGATCCAACTCTGAAGGAACACTTGAGGGGATTCATCTTCATTTCATATTTATTCAAGATGTTGAAGCACTCTTGCAAGTCTCCTATGTGTTCACTGCCTTCTTCGACTTAAATAGCATGTCATCAACATATACTTCCATGTTTGTACCGATCAACTCCTTGAACATGTTATTGACTAGTCGCTGGTAAGTCACACCAGTGTTTTTCAAATCGAAGGGCATTACTTTGTAGCAGTAAAGCCCTGTATCAGTTCGAAAGCTAGTGTGATCCTCATCAGATGGATGCATACTGATCTGATTGTACCCGGATTATGCATCCATAAATGATAGGATCTCGTGCCCTGAAGTGGCATCGACCAACTGGTCGATTCCCGGGAGTGGGAAACAATCTTTCGGGTAGGCTTTATTAAAGTCTGTGAAATCCACGCATGTTCTCCATTTTCCATTCGGCTTGGGTACTAGTACGGGATTAGAGACCCACGATGAATAAAGCGCAACCCTAATGAATCCGTTCTCCTTTAGCTTCTCGACTTCTTCCTTTAAAGTTTTTGATTTGTCTTTGTCGAGCAACCTTCTTTTTTGTTGTACTGGTGGAAAATTTTTGTCTATGTTCAGGACATGGCTAATAACTACTGGGTCTATTCCAACCATGCCCTTATGCGACCAGGAAAGACTTCCTGGTTCTTCTTTAAAAATTCCACCATTTTTTGTTTTGTTGTTGTCTCTAAGTTTTTACCGACTTTCACAACCCTGGCCGGATTTGCTTCATCGAGTTGGACCTCTTCGAGGTCCTCGATGGGTCTTATTTCTTCATCAAAATCCCCAAAGTGAGGATTTAAATCCCTATCCTCACATTGAGCAACACCGTATTTGGTGACTCAATCACCTAATTGAGCTTGTACTTCATCGGCCGTCTGCAACTCTTTTCTGAAGGTTTCCCTCGATCCACCTTTCTTCGCCTTAGATATCAAGGAGTTGTAGCACTCCCTCGCTTCTCGCTAGTATCCCAACACACATCCTACACCTGCGTCTGTTGGGAATTTCATGGCAAGGCGCCAAACCGAGGTAACAACTCACAAGTCGACCAGAATAGGCCTTCCAATTATAGCATTGTACGCGGAAGGACAATTAATTACTATAAAAGTAGTGAGTAATGTCCTATTCGCGGGAAAAATTCCTGCTATAACTGGGAGCCTAATCGACCTTGTTGGCATGAGCCCTTCGCCAGAAAAACCATATATGGTTTGGTTGCACGGCTCCAAGTCCTTGACGAACAATTTCATCCTCTCCAGTGAAGACTTATACAAGAAGTTAACTGAGCTCCCATGTCAACTAACACCCTCTTAAACATCATATTGGCAATTTGGACGTCCACGACCAGTGGATCTAAATGTGGGAATCGGACATGCAGGGCATCGTCCTCAGAGAAAGTTATTAACTCTTCCACCGTTCGAGCTTTCTTAGGCGCTCGATCCTCCACACTCTTCATTTCGATGTCCTGGTCGTGGAGTAAGGTCCAAGCGTACTGCTCCCATGCCTTCCCACTATCTCCTGCAAGGTGTGGGCCACCACAAATGGTGAGTAACATACCTGCCACAAGAGCTGGCTGTAAAGGTGGCGAGCGTTGGCGTGCAGGCACCTGCTCGTTGCCTCCTTGAGCCTCTCGCTGAGATCCTCCTATGGCTCGTATGTACCTCCTTAGGAGTCCCTATCTAATGAGGAACTCAAACTCGTCCTTCAACTGGTTACACTCATTGGTGTCATGACCGTAGTCGTTGTGTAAATGATAGAATTTTGTTGTATCTCTCTTGGAGATATCCTTCCTTGTAGGTGCGGGTCACTTATAAGGGATAGTGGAGTTGGTCGCCTGGTAGACCTCCGCTCTGCTTTCGACAAGGGTCGTATAGTTGGTGAATCATGGCTCGTATCTATTGCGTATGGGGCATTTATTTTCGGACGTTGATGGCTCATTGTTCACCCTTTTTCCACCATTTTTACAATTCCCGTTCCCGTTGCCTTTGCCGTTTCCATTGGGTTTATCCGACTCGTTGGCGGCTTTGGCGGGATCTTCCTTTGGTCCCTTGTCCTTCGTAGGTGATTTCCCCTCGTTGGCAATTGCATCCTCGAGCTTGATGTAATGATCAGCTCGATTAAGAAACTCCTGGGTACTCTTTACCCCGTTCTTTCTTAGGTTGTTCCAGAGGGGAGAATGGCGCCTTACCCCAACAGTTAGGCCATCATTGTTCCCTCGTCGCCCATTGTTTTAGCTCCAGCAGCCGCTCGCATAAAATGCTGGATGTATTCCTTCAAGGGCCCTCCCTCTTTCTCTTGTATCTTGACCAGCTGGTTGGCCTTAGTGGGGTGTACGCGACCAGCATAGAATTGTCCGTAAAATTCATTCACGAACATTTCCCATGATACTATATTAGTAGGAGGGAATTTAAAGAACCACTCCTGCGCGTAGGATGGCGAGGAAGATCCTACAGCGGGCATCGTCCGACACCTTCTGAATATCCATCTGTATCTCAAACTTGTTTACATGAGATACAGGGTCCCCATACCCATCAAAGTTCGACAGTACCGACATCTTCAACTTGCTGGGAGGATCTGCTACAAAAATCCTCTGTACAAACGGAGCACCTCTCCTTCGATCGTACTCAATGTGGGATGTCTGGCTCCCTACCAGCTGTTGTATTGCCTTATTTAGAGCATCAATTTAGGCCTGTACAGTGACGGGGATCGCTGGGGCGACTGGTGCCAAAGGAGCGTACTCACCGTGCCTCTCGCGCCTGTCGTTGAGCACATCCCTCAGGTCATGATCTCTGCGCCTTTGCTCGCTAGCGCCCAGCCGGTCAAAAATGTTATGCTATCTGGGCTGCCCCTCAGCATTCTGGCTCGTAGGACTATTTTCTCTTGGTGGGTGGTTCTTATCTCCACCTCTTTCCTCATGCCCTCGACTAGCATTCCTCCTTCCAGAATCGACCTCATTATAGTCATGGTCGTCCCTAAACTGCGACCGACTATAGCGCGACCAACTAGTCACGTTGTTTCCTCCTCTAGCTGGTATCTCCCGAGCGTCAGGGGGAGGCTTGCGTTGGTCGGTGGGTCCCCGTGCATTATTATGCCATGTGGGGCCCTTGACCGTAGAGCCTGACTCGTTGTGCCTTCTGTTAGCAAAAGAACGTTGTCCCCTGCTCGGTGGATTTGGCTCATCGACCACTGGGCATCTAGGGCTTCAGGGAGGCTGCCCGGCCCTATTCTGCCTCTGGCGCTGGGGATTTCCTCGACCAACTTGAGAAGGTGGCTACTGCTCAGAATCCTGACTTGGTATATCCTACTGAGCAACAGGCGGTTGCTCCACCCTTGAGGGCTTGCTGGCTGAAGCGGAGGACTCAGATTTGGGGCCCATTGCGGTGGTGCATTTGGTGGCTGATCCGGTTGAGAAGCCGGTGCAGCTTGTCCCTGAGCCAACTGAATGGCTGCTTCTAAAGCGGTTGTGGCATCTCTCTGTCGATGGTCCATGTCTGTTTGCCGCTCATTCAGTTCTTGACGCTGACGTTCGATCTCCCTCTGTTGTAGCGCCAAGGTCTCCCTCGCATTCTCTTGATTGGCCCTTAGATTGGCTAACTCGTCCTGCAACACACTCAGTGTTGTCCTCAGCGTTTTAGAATCCATTTCTTCCTCCTCAAAATCCAAGTGTGGCTCATTTTCAGCCACATTTGGAGGAGGAGGCTCACTGGATGCAGTGCTAGAAGTCTGTCCAACTCTCGTGGATGTCTTTGCCATTTGATATTCTTGAAGTTCTTGATTCATCTATCAATGAAAGCACCAAAATGTTGACCCTTGATTTGGCCAACGACACGGAGTCAAATAAACAACAAAGAACAAAAGGAAACTAAGAAGAGAATCAAATGGAAAGAAAATGACACAAGTGATTTATAGTTGTTCGGCCCCAACTAGATGGTAATGACCTACGTCCACTTAGTGTTCTTATTGATATTGAATCCCAATAATGTGATCAAAGAACTAGGGTTCTTGAGTTTCACAAGCCTTGGGAGGATTACAATTTCGGTGGATAATCACACTATGCTTTTCTCTCTTAATACAAAGATCAAAAGTTCCCTAAAAAAAGTCCCTTCCTTGAGCCCTCTTCTTCTTATTTATAGGCTCAAGGGGGTTACATGGGTTGATGGGCCTTAATTATAATGAAGATCAGCGTATCAAGGTAATAAAAGGAAACATAATAAATGTAATTATTACAAGATTGCATATCTCAAAGGAAGTAAATGAAAGTATGCGACGAGACTGGTCACACCCAATCACGAGACTTGACAAATCAATAATTATCTGGTCGATGGTTGAACAGGATCCCTTCACTCAAAACTGTCACGTGCCAGTCACGTGTAAGAAATTATTCCCACATCATCAGGAGCCATTTTTGGGTCAACAATACTCTTAAATATAATTCTATAAATAGTTAGAGTGCAATTCCATATTTATAGTTGAGTAATCATGGAATTAATAAATAAGATTATTGAATTAAAGAGTTTAATAAATAATTTGGTTTATTGGAGCTTCGTATAATAGGTCCACGGTCCCTAGGTTGCATCTTTCCTACACTGTCAAGGGTGAGGATGTCATAAGAAATATTTATAGACAGGGTGACTAAATTACAAAGGGATTAATTTTTCAGGATAAGGAAATAATTGATGGGAAAACTTATACACGATCTTTATTTATTTTCATGTAGATCTAATATGAAACAAATTAATATGAGACAACCTAGAACATGTTTCTAAAATTGAATTCAAAGAGAAACCATGATAAGAATACTTATAGTATACGTAGCGGATTGAATGCGTCCTTCCTTTAGTTTCTCTAACCCTTGTATCCTTTCTGTCGCAAAGTATTATCAAGAAACTGAAATGATCTTCAATTTTGTTCACAGTCTTCCAAAGTATCCTTGGCATCACCTAGACTAGAGTGGGTAATTTTCAACACTTGAGATAGATACAGAGAGAAGAAGAGAAAATAACAAAGAGGCTTAGAAAATGACTTGTGTTTAGAGAGAATCTAAAAACTATCAGAAAATCTGACTTGTGTCTTCTGTTTTCTTCTCTCACTTAGCACTCCTTTTATAGACTCAATTAGGCCATTTAAATTAATAAAAAAAATTATTAAAAGAATAGCCAATTAACAGCCCTAAGTCGAAATTATCATGAGCTTTAGGCCCGTGAAATTTCCCATTTGATTATAAGCCCATTGGACTTAAAATCAAAGCCTATATTATTTTTTATTGATTTAATTAATTAAATATTTATTTAAATCCTTTATCAAATTAATTATTTATAATTTGAACCTTGATTTAAACTTATTTATTAATTTAGATACCAATTTATCTTAATTAATAAATCTGCCCTAATTTCACTTTTCTTCTCAAAATTACATAACTCTGTGAAACTATGCAAAATTGACCTGGTCAACTTTGATAATTCTAATTGATAATGAAATCAATTAATTGGGACTATCTAGATGATTTTATCCTAGGTACAATGGGGACCATGGGCCTATGAAATCAAGCTCCAATAAGTTGTCATTAATCTAACAAATAAATTTACTAAATTATTAATTCTCCGTGGCTCTAGTAAAGACTCAGAATTGCACTCTTGAATTTATAGAATGTTCTATAACAAATA
The DNA here is from genome assembly GCF_963169125.1 of Humulus lupulus. Classification (NCBI taxonomy): domain Eukaryota; kingdom Viridiplantae; phylum Streptophyta; class Magnoliopsida; order Rosales; family Cannabaceae; genus Humulus; species Humulus lupulus. The sequence goes on along the minus strand of NC_084798.1, from coordinate 146,807,893 downwards.
TACATACGCTATTAATTATCAATTGTTACAACCATAATTGTCACTCAATCCTCTATAGATGGTCTATAATGAGATGGGACTAAAATATCGTTTTACCCCTCATTGTGTTTTATTCGTAAAACACTTAGTTCCTTGTAAACGATATTTCATTAAACTAATTTAATTACTGAAATGAGATCTCTATCATTTAACACCTTGAACCAAACTAAAAGGAAACCATTGTTTCACTTCTTCATCAAAAGCTATAGATGTTCATATCTATGATTAACACTCCCACTTAATTATACTACCGAGTTCCCAAGATGTAAGTATGGGCTAGTCCGTAGGGTAATCTAGTAACAAACAAGTCAAAGAACTCAAATAATACAATCAGTTAGAATACTAATGACTCAGAATTGAGATTGAATTGACCTATGGTCAACTATATGATATGACTAGAATAGATAATAACGGCATGTTTGCTTATCTTATCAACTGTCAATATTGGTCCCGTCTAATGTAACAAATACATCCGATCTTATCTACTTTGCTAATGTTCTAGAAAGAACATAACACCACAATGTGTAAGTAGATCATATCGTAGATTGGTAAGTCAGTGTAAATCCTGTGCACTAACTAATCTTAGGACTAACTTATTTTGAACATATAATCATATGTATAGTCCACTGTGATTACGTCACTATAAATACGATTTGTTATATGCTCTGGATTTAATAGAAGTTTATATTAAACAAATAATCATGATTATAAAATATGTGAGCAAAGTAATTGACCAAGTCAAAATTTGATTTATATTATTTTATTGATAATAAAATGAGAATACAAAGAAATTGAGTTTTAATTAGGGCAAAAACCCCAACAATAATTATGTTATAATAATGGGCCATTGATTAATTTTGAATTAATTAATTGACTATATAATTTTTTATTTGGAAAAACTTCATGTTAAAATAAATATTAATCATGTTTGGATTAATATTTGGCAAAGTATAATTTTATCTTACTATAAGATAATTTATTTAAAACTAAAACTTTTGAAGATAAAGTTAATTTTGAATTAACTGGTATTTATTTTGGGATAAATATCTTGTCTTAAAATAAATTAGGGATAGATATACAGTGACACACTCCACTTACTATATTCTACATTGAGTGGCACCACATTTAGATACTTCCATCCCTATGATTTGAATTGTGAATTTCAAATAAATTTTATTATTTAATTATATATAATTATTCTCTTTTTTAAATACGATTTAAATTAATTAGTTAAAAAGGTTGTAACTGATCAATTTTGATTTTAATTAAATTAGTTAATTATCTCCATATAGAAGCAATTCTTTTATAATTAAGTTGTTTTCTAGGTTATCAGGCTCTCTAAAAAAATGATAGATTTTTCTATACTTGAAATTCTAGAAGTTTCTATCGCATCTCTCTTCGCAAACCTCTCTAGATCTCATGTGTTGTGTACATCTAAAGAGCCTAAAATCAACATGTGAATCCTCGTGCCCACACACGTCCTTGTGTGTTAGAGGAACAACTTGGAAGGCCAAGCTGTGAGATTTTCATAAGGATAGGAAGATTGTTGATTTTACTAAAAGACTCAAGGACACTTGATAGGCTATGAGATGTAATTTCTACTCCTTAAATGTATTATTTAATATATCTATATATATATATGATCGTAGCTGCTTTTAAAGATTTTTTGAAATTCCCTTTCCAAAACATTCTGCAATGTATTTTGATATTTTTCTTATTTTATACCTACAAATCCATGCTTATCTCTCGATCTCACACATTCTAAGTTGTTCTACCCGCTGCCGAATTGTTTAAATGTTCCCATCTCAAGTAATAATTCTCACAATCTAAATATAGCCTTAAGTATAATAATATAATGCAACACAATATATAAATCACAATTATAACATTAATGAATAATAGTCAAACATAAACACAATATTTGACTAAATTAAACTTTGCATTAAATCATAAAATTAGAATCATAACAAGAGATCCATCTACACTATAACAAGCAAGAAAACTAGCCACAGAAGATGTGCTTCATAATCTCAAACATATTGTCAACATCTTGAAAAATAAAAGAAATAAAGATGATATATGAAAAACTAAAAAACTTCATTAAAACGAATTTGATTCACTTCTTAAATCTTCCACAATGAGTCTCCTCCCTTCCTTATGAGTTTATCTTTCTATTTATATTTGTCTTGGTTATGCCCTAGGCTCTAGAAACATTTTTTTGGGGGGAGAGTGACATTACACAACCACAATAGCTGCAATATACACAAAATAATTGTTGATAGAGACCAAAGAAAGATTGAGAGTGATAATGAAAACCCTAGTTGTAGAACTATCCTTTTCTTTCTTGATGAACCTTTGAAACACTTAGAGAGCCACCACTTTGAAATTTTTCTTCTTCAATGCAAAAATACAACCAAAAGCTTATATGTGATTCATATCATTGTCCTAATTTTCTATTGCCTAGCCATCATTGATGCTTGGGGCCTTTTCTAAGAGGAAATGAGAATTGAGATTGAACAAGCCTTAAACTCAAAGTCATGCACTTTTTTATGAGTTTCTTCGAGAAACCTTGAGATTCTTGAAAGCTGAAGAGAGAGAGAGGTTAGAGGGAGATTTGAGAGAGTGATAAAGTCTTCCAATACTATATGATGATCTTTTTATAGTGTAGGCATTGTAATTAGGTCAAACTAGTACGATTAGAGGTAAAGAACTCATCTTTTCGAGCTTAAAACACATGTCCGTAAGGACATGTCATGCGACACGTCGCATGCCTGTAGGTGATGTATCGCCTACAAGAGCTTTTGAGCCCTTTTGCATCGAGGCAATACAACATTTCCTAAGAGGTGATGCATCACCTCCCCCTTTGACTTTTGACCCCTCCAACGAGCCTAAAATTGTTCCAAATGCTACCAAACTTTTTGGGGATCCTTAGATACCTCCATGTATCAATTTGAACCAAAAAAATACAACTTTTAAGTGCCTACAATTGAAATTCAAAATTCACATCTATACTATGTGAAATTTGCTAAGTATTCTATACCTAGCTTGTATAATAACACTTATCATTTTTATTTAACCAATCTTAACATTCCCCCACTACGTTAAATACAACCCTCAACCTCTAGCTTAAATAGTTTTGGTTCCTAGAGTAAAGTGTCTTTACACTTGAACTTCACTTTAGTGAAAATACCACAAAGTATTATCGAAATCAATAGTAACTTAAAATCTTCAACCATGTATTCCTTATGATAAAACTTGTAAGATCTCACACACCTCCACTAGATCTTTTGTTTTCTCACTCTCGCTTAGCACTCATATGGCCATATGCTCATCCCTTGATGAACTTTTCGGGGACAAACTCCAACTCCCATGAGAGGCAACACCACGTATAATTTCACATAGGTGAAGTTCTTGCAACAACTTTGCTACCTTTATAGATGCTTGTTGTACCCATCTTGGATGGAACTCACAAAACATTTTAGTATTGAAACCATTCACTTATCAATGACTTGTTCTTACCCATCGAACTCTTTCCCTTGATGTTCACATGGTTTGAGTTGGGTTGCCATCATTGGTGAACCTTTTATTCTAGGAGCTACATGTTAGGGTTTATGCCCTAAAAGCATGTGAAAAGATATTTTATTGATTTAAATAAAAATACAATTTTATTATATTTGAATGTTATAGTTATTATTTGAATAAGTTTTATAAATATAAGAAAAATATGTATTCATTTATGAGAATATGATCTTATATTAGTGATTTACTAAGTATATGAGGTGCAAGTAATCTAGATTCGGATTAGTCATGTGGATATCATCTTGGTAAAGGTGTTGTATATAATAGTGATTATAAATGACAGGACCCATATGAATTAACTATCTTGATAAACTTACAGTTTTCCATGAAGATTTAATTCATATCATAATAGAAGATCGTTTGTAGATCAGTCTAAATCTTGATTGATCATGAACTCCTGTTTATGTTTATTGGATCTTTTGATTCATTCGTTAAGGTCTCTTAATATAATGACGCTAATGACTTTTGTTTTGGATGTTCAATATCATGAATAGCTAGGAATATGATTTTACAATAATGGAATCCATGCTTTCCTATGGGATCGAATATGGTTCCCTTAATAGTTAATTCTGGGACTGAATATTTACTTAGCTCAAATCTATACTTTGATTATAGATTATTTTTCGCTAGTGAATTAATGGTACTTAAGGAACAAGAGGTAATTAGAAGGGTAAAACAATAATTTTGACCAGTTCTAATTAGAGAACAAATAAATGGAGGACATAGCTACATTTATTGATTACATCAATGGACCTATAAGTACATAGAGTGCAATTCCATATATATAGTGGAGTAATAATGGAATTAGTAAATAACATTATTGAATTACAGAGTTTGATTAATAATCTAGTTTATTGGAGCTTCGTATTATAGGTCCATAGTCCCCGGGTCGCCTCTATCCTACACAATCAAGGGTCACAATCAAGGGTAAGGATGTCACAAGGAAGATTAATAGTGAAAAGGACTAAATTGCAAAGGATAAATTTTACAGGGCAAAGAGATAATTATGTGATATTGATGGTCAATAGATTAATTGTGAATTAATTAATTAATTATTTAATTAGTTTTTATTTGAAAAACATTGTATTAGTTAAAAAATAAATACTAATCATGTTTGGATTAATATTTGGAAGAGTTTAATTATTATTTTATTATAAGATAATTATTTGAAACTTATAGCTTTTAAGATAAGGTTAATTTTGAATTAACTGATATTTATTTTAGGAATAAATATATTGTCTTAAAATTAATTAAACAATCAAATGAGAAAATCAAGGATAGTACATAAGTGTCACACGCCACTCACTATACCAGACAGTAAGTGGCGCCGCACACATGTGTGCCACATCCGTGGGATTAGAATTTTTAATTTCAAAATTAATTTGTTTATTTGTTTATTTAATTATTTAATTATTGTTTTTCAAATATGATATAAATTAAATAATTAAAGTAGGTTATAATTGATAAGTTTTAATTTAATTAAATCAAGAATATTAAAATAGTTTTAATTATGTTTAAGTTATTTTTCAAGTTAGTAGTTTTAGGTTATCACATTACCTCAAAGAAAAGAAAAAATAGAATTTTTAAGCCTGAACTTCTAGAAGTTTCTAAAACCTTCTCTCTTCTCAAACCTTTCTAGATTTAAATTGCTGAGAATATCTAGAGAGCCTAAAATCGACCTATGAACCCTACATGCCCACACACGATTTTCTATGTTAGAGGAACGACTTGGAAGGCTAGTTGTGAGCTATCAACTTGGATAGGAAGATCGTTGATTTTTACGAAAATATTTGAGGACACATGATAGGCTATGAGAGGTAAATATTTATATCCTTGTATGTGTTAATTTAATGTATATGTATATGTATGATCATGGATGATATTAATAATTTTTTAAAATCCCCTCCCTTACCTTCTGTTGCGTATTTTGATATTATTCTATTTAATACAAACATTTCAGTCCCATCCCTTTTGAAGTGGAACTTACTAACCTCTTCACAAGAGGTTTTGTAAATGGATTTGCTATGTTCTCACTTGTCTTAACATTTGAGATCGATATGATTCCATCTTGAATCAATTCTCTCACATATTCATGTCTTAGGCTAATATGTCTAGACTTTCCATTATACATACTATTATATGATATAGCAAGTGTGGCTAGAGCTAACACGAGTTCCTTAAGTCACTCGGCCTCTTCGCCGGTTGCCACTAGAGCTATAAACTACGCTTCCATGGTTGAGTGTGATATACAAGATTTTTTCTTTGAGCCCCATTAGATTGCACCTCCTCCAAGAGTAAACACCCAACCAGTTGTGGAGAGATTATCTCCCACTCCTGATATCTAACTTGCGTCATAATATCCTTCAAGTATCCTCTCAATAGTCTTCCAAAGCTTGATACTTGGATTGCTAGTAAACCTACTAAGTTTACTAATCACATAGGTAATATCTGCTCTTGTGCAATGAGCACCATACATTAGGCTTCCTATTGCACTTGCATATTCCAATTGAGCCACTGCTCTTCCTTCATTCTTTTCAAACATCATGTTTGAATCGAATAGTGTATTTGCCTCTTTGATTTTGAGATGGCTAAATTTTTCAAGTACTTTCTCGACATAGTGAGTTTGACTCAAAACAAAACCCCCACTATTCCTTCTATCTATGATACCTAGAATGGTATCCTCCTCCCCAAGGTCCTTCATTTTAAAGTTAGAAGATAAAAACCTCATCATTTCCAATATTCCTCTCATGTCATTACTCAATATCAACATATCATATACATATAGACACACTAATATGACTTAATCATCACAAGTATTAGAGTATAAGAACTTGTCCACATTGTAGTCTCTAAATTTATTTGAAACAATGATTTTATCAAATATCTCATGCCATTGTTTTGGAGCTTATATCAAACCTGGTCTCTCTTTGCCCTTTGATGCTTCATGGGTTCAGGCTTTTTCCATCAAAGTCGAGTAGAATTAGCTAAATAAATACGCTCTCGTGTATTTGTTAAATAAGTATAGGCGGTGTAGATGAAGGTACATTTATCCCAATGAATATTTTTCTTGGACCCGTTCTTGTCACCCTCACCATTCCATTTTCATTTGTTACCTCTCATCTAGTTATTCTGGGTAGTGAGCTGAGCCATAGCTGCAGCATTCACTACCACTCCAGCAGGATGAACAATGGTCTGGCTAGTTCCTACGACATCACACTCTACTTCTTCTAAATTTAGAATTTCTTGAGCTCGAGCCAAGAATTCATCTACACTCTTTACTTATTTTCTCTGGAGTTCCTTCCATAAATCTCCTCATACGGTAATTCCCATCCTCATAGCCATGAGCTTATTCACCGCTCTGTTGTTTGATGTTAGTCGACAAATCGACCTCTACTTAGGTCTCTTTTGCAGCCCGAAACTGTCTTTTGAACTCGTAAGATAATTTTTTCCAATAGGTGATTGAATGTATTTTATATTTATTGGACCATAGTTTGGCCAATCCAATCAACGTTGCAGGGAACATAATACACCTCAGGTCAACATTTACATTGTGGGCCATCATCAGCGTGTTGAAGGTCCCTAGGTGATGTGTTAGATATGTGGTTCAATAATACGTGGGCATGGTCTGCATCTTGAAGCCAGCAGGATACGAAGCTGCCGCAATATGGGGAGCGAAAGGCTCGAGCTCCAATAAGGCCAGCTACTCGAGGGTTGGGTCCTTGGTCTCTAGGTTGTTTGAGAGCTGGTTAGCAGCACCCACTCCATTGTATGCGTTAGACGGGTAATTATCCCTCCAAGCTTGATCTCTGCTAGGCGAGACATTCCCATTGTCATGTACAATAAATGGATCTCCCCTATCCTGAGTATAACTCAAATCATCGTGGCAATCTAGATTTCCTATTTGTGTGTTCAGATTATCACGCAAGTCGAATTTCAAGTTGGCGCAAAGACTTTGTGCGGAGCTTAACTGATTCCTTAGGTCGCTCTCATTCCAGCCTCCGTGCTGACTCTCTGTCCAAAAGCTCCCATTCGCGAAGCCTACAACTCGTGCCTAGGATCAAGGATCTGGATTATTGGCTTTAAATCGTGGGATATAAGAGTCTTCTGAAGGGGGAGGATTTCTCCTGCTATCCCCTCGGGCTGAAGTGTTCCTCTGTGGGCGAGGTGGCGTCGGATGTCGAATCAGCGATGGAGGAGGCCTTATTGGCGAAGTTATCCTTTCTCTATTGGGATGTACTAGATTAGCACACCCTTGGTCTACTCTAATTTCCTGAGTTGGACGGAGTGCGAACTCATTTCTCCGTGCCGGAGCTACTGGTTGAGGAACGGGTGGATTTTCTAGGACGTCTCTTCTCCTTTAGTTGGCTTTAGCTCGCCCCGTCTGTTGAGGCTGATTCCTGGTAGTGTGAGTTGAGCTATTATTCCTGGGAGGACTGGTAGGGTGAGTATTTTGTGGAATCCATTAAGAAGGTAGAGAACTCAAGTTCACAGTTCAGAAAGTATGGGTAACGTTGGGTCGATTATTTCTGTTCCAAAGGTACAAAACTTGAGGTCGCATTTTAGACATAACGCCTGATATTAGCTTGATTATTCATGTGGGACCTGTGGGATCCATTTTGCCACATTCTAACATTAGCATCGGTTAAACAAGGGGGTAATTGAGCAAAAATCTCCTCAATTTTCCTATTAACCTGGGTGAGGTGGTTCCTTAGCTAGGCCTTTTCCGTCTCGATGGCTGTCAAATACCCATGATAGGGATTCAGTGTGCTTGAGGTCGAACATCCAGCATCGTCCTGGTCCACAGGCTTTTTTCCAGGGTGATGTTATGTGGATGTACCTTCTCTAGTGGGGATGATCGTACGATGACCCTCTTGAGGATTGGGATGCTCTATTTCGTTGTCGCGCATAGAATATGTGACAAACATAATGATTGTTGGATTGAAATTTGTGTGAGAATTCAAGCCTAATATACTCTCAATGAAAGCACCAATATGTTGACACAATTTTTCGTCAACAGGGGATTTAGAAATCCGAGACGGGGATATTAGGCATTTTGTAATCCGAATGTACAAAAAATGGCAAAAAGTAAGAACACAAAGCTCTCACACAATTTAACATGGTTCAATGGTTAAAATCCACCTAGTCCACGAGTCACTCTTATTGATCTATTTAGGAATCTTGATGGTATTGTTTATGACAATTTCAGCTGAGTTTTTGCATACAGAAAGTTGAGCCCTTTTTCTGTCCATTCCCCTAGGATTTATAGGAGATTCTCATGGACAGTTTTGGTTAATCGTTCGTTAATATGGTAACTTACAATTTTGGGTAACCTCCCATTTACAAAAAATATATGATTGTATATTAAATTTATATTCATTATATCAGGTAATAAATGCATAATAAAATCTAGGCCTTTATGAGGCATAAGAAGAATATCCGAGTCTTTTGGGATCCTTCACTATGCGTCATGGCCAGGTTTCCGCGAGCTGAACACATTCTCGAGGAGGGTAATGTAGGACTAATCCAAACTGACATGGGTCATGTTTAGAGTTTCATGAAGGCAATCCAAGTGATGCGAACCTTGAACTAAGTTGTTGGCGTAAGAGGCAATCTGGAGATTATTTGGTTGTCGTAAACTACCAAGTTGACTTGAGCTGCTTAGTCCATAGTTTGCAAGATACTCTATAGGTATGCTTTCTCCATACGCTTGTCTGCCATCTATACCCCTTGTTGAATAATTCAGCTTGTATTTTTGGGGTAGAAGATTCTTCTTTATCAATCATTGGTGAGTTTCTATTTTGTGCATCAGAACATTGATCTGATGGAGGCGGTGGCATGAAATTCTTCTTTATGAGTATTTCCATAACAATACTCAATTGGTCATTTGTAGAAACAAGACGACTATTTGTTCCATCAAGATGATGGGCTAGTTGGTCATATGTTGGCCTATCTAACTCTGTAGTATTGTGATGTGAAGTTCCAATTGTACAAGAAAATGTTCGACCCCAACCTTGCAAGTGTACAAAACAATGTCCAAGAATACGTTCCATAATGCCTTTATCAGACAATTCTTCTTGAGTGTGTTGAGCCCTTAAAACCATCATTTCATCATAAATATATATATTTTAACTAATTAGTATTTATAATCATAATAAGTTATAAAATTAAAAATGAAATTACTTACATATAGTATTGGTAAATCTTGTCCAGTTCATGATCCATTCTTCTCATCATAATGTTTTAGACGCCAAATATCAATTTGACATGTGGAAGATGTTAACACCATCCCACGTCGTGGTGTTAAGACTTATTCATTTCTTGACTCCTACTTCCTCTTAGAAAGAATGGTAGCATTCTTCAATGATCTTTCTTGAAGAAAAAAATAAGAAAAATTAATAATAGCAATAATTATATTATAATTTTAAATAGAATAATAATAGTTACCTTAAATTCATTGGAATATCAACGATCACATAATATCTCCCAATCTTGTTGGTGGTCTTCCTTTAATTCGGGATATCGTTTGCCCTTTTCCATATTAACAATTTCTTCTCCTCTAAATTCTTTGAAATATGAATGTAACTTGTACTTGTCACCCTTCCAAGTTTTTCTCATTTGATCACCAATGCATTTTATAGTGGTGACATCACGCAAGTTAATATCCAATGAATCCTACAATTATTGAAAAAAAAAAAGTTAATTTATAATTTCAAAACATAATTTAAGGAAGTATACAAAAAATAATAATAATAAATAACTTACCAAAAGAAAATGTTGTAATAAAACTCTCACCTCCTCTAGGACCGATCTCCACTGATTATAGTGAAACATACCATGATTGCGAATAATAAATATAATCTCATTATTTATTTTCTCAGCATTATCACAAATTGGTGGACGACATTCTAGATCAAAACTCACAGACAACTTTCCAGTAGGAGTTGCCTTAGCAAAAATGGCAGTTTGAATCCACGAGTAGGCCGACATTGTTTGGTACTATTTGGAACACTTGATTCTGTGAAAAAAAAATATTTGTAAGTATATTAATCTTAAATTTAAAACACTTCAATGTAAAATATATCAAACATACTAGATGGTGCATGAGATTGAACCTACTTAGGCTTGCCCACCATCATTAATAGAGGGAGCAGTAGAACGTACTTGTTGACTCTGTATAGTAAAAGGAATGGTTTATTGAACTTGTTTTCTCTATACAGTAGAAAAAATGGTGAGGTCCAGGAAAATGACCATGTGTAGTGGAGCAAGTTGTGCGACCAACTGTTTGACAATGAACAGTCGATTGAGTGGTGTGAACAACTTCTTGACCAGTGATAGTGGATTCAGTGACTGATACATCTTATTGTGCCTGAATGGTAAAATTATTGTAGCGACCATGTTTTGGAGGAATGATAGTGGAGTCGGTGACAGGTTGGACATGAGCGGTGGATCTTGTGGTGTGACCATTGATAGTGGAGTAATCACCGAATTTAGTAGGTTGGGCATGAGCGGTGGAACGAGTGGAGCGACGTCCAGGTGCCATGAAAAAAATTCAACATAATAAAATAAAACAAATTATTAGGAAGGTAGTTAAATTGTCTATTAAACTAAGTGAGTGTATTAAAAAAACTAACGATTTTTTTTAGCTCTGCATCATCAACAAATTCTTCATTTGAATAATTTTATGTATCATTATCAATGAAGAAGATGTTTTCATCATCGTAATTACCATTTAGTCCAATGTCTTCATCTATACTACCTTGTTCATTGATCAATTGATTTTTATTGTTGACATTCAATTAAGCAAGAAATTCACTTGAAAGAGTTAAAGAAGCAACATCTTTACGTAATAAAGACAAACTTTCAATTAAATCCTCACTCGGTTGAAAAGGTGGCAATTGAAATGATTCTACTTCTTGAGAAACGTCATTATTAAATTACTCCAACAGCCACATCACATATTTCTGGAATGTCATAAATTGATCGATTATTTAGTTTTTGAACAATTCTCCAATTTGAACCACACTTCACATCAAGCAAATAAAATACTAATTTTGCTTGAGTTGCCAAAATGAATGGTTTATCAGGATACCAATTAGTAGATGTGTTAGTGGATGTCAAGTAATGCTCCACAAAAATAGATCCACCATTTGGATTTGAGTTATACCACTTGCAACGAAATAGAGAAACTTTTCTATAATGTCCCGAAATTCCTAATAAGGCTTAGTGCCTTAACCAGGGGACCCAAGAGGGCAGTTTTGGAATATTATGTGAATTAATTGGATATTAATGTTATTATGTGAATTGCATGGGTTATACTATTATATAGCTGATTATGCATGTTTAGGTGTATTAAATGTGTGAAACCGACCGCTTTTATTTGAAGGAGCATATTTGTAATTTTGACCCGTTGAGGATATAATTGTAATTATATGATATTATGTGATTGAGACTACATTATTATGTTGATATGTTTCAGATTTTTGACATGAGTCAGTCCTTTCGAGCAAGATAGCAGTTTAGTCACAATGGGGAATTTGTACCCGACTCAGGGTGAGCCAAGGGGTATTTTGGTAGTTCAGTGAGTTACCGGGACTCACTATAGTATGAGTCACAATTTGGGAGAATTAGTAATATTCTGGGTTTAGCGGAATTAACTGAGAAGTTCAAGTCTAATGAGAGAACGGAGTGTAAAATGACAGTTTTTCCCTTAGTGGGCTTTGAGAGAGAAGTTTGGCGTTAGGGTCATTTGGGCTTTTGGACCCTTAGGCTATTTTTTTTAGTTGAGTTTATCAACATAGGGAATAAGGGAAAAATAGAGCAAACACAAAACAAAACAGGGCATTCTCTCTCTCTCTCTCTCTCTCTCTCACGTTTCTCACTCTCTCTTTAAGTCATTGAAAATTTCTTAAAGAAAACACTTGGTCATTGTGGTTTGAGGCAAGCTTTTGGTGGATTGAAAGCTTATAAACTTAAGGAATCATAGCTGGGGTCGAACTCAATCAGAGGTAACTAATTATTTGAGTTTAGTTTTGGTTTTCATAGTTTTTTTTGAAGTTATAATGAATTCTTAGTTTAAAGGGATTTTTATTAAGTTTTAAGTTTGGTTGTGATATGTGTGAGCTGCTGGGACCATTTTTATGGTCGAAATAGGAGAAAACTATGTTTTGGGATGGTTTTTGGTTGATTGGAGATTTTAAAAATCGTGGTTTTTCTGAGTTCGCAGGTACGTGTCGCAACCCTTATGAACTCAGAGGGACAAGCAGGTGCCTCGAACCGCCTTGGTGCCGCGGTGCTAGGCGGGGTTTGCCATGGTGCGTGCCTTGTGGTTTTGGGCACGGGGCTCTCTGACTTGTTCCACCACAACCATTAGTGGGGGGGCGCTGCAGCTCAAATAAGGGAAATGAGAAAAAATGGGTTCTTGGAGCTGGAAACCAAAATCTAAGGGCTTGGGAATGGTTGTACAACCATGTTAGTAGAATGCATGGTCTCGGAGGCTAGGACTGGGTCTGGAAGCCTTCATTAGTTCATCTTCTAAAAGGTATTCATTTTTATGGTTGTGACTAGGGTAAATCATTATGCTCTGGAGGAAAGGACCATACTCGAGGGTCGTCAATAACTATTTACTCATGACATGAGGTAAGAAAACTACACCCGATTTGTGTTTAGGGCTTTGCCTAGTTATAGTACATGGTTATTACTTTGTTGAGAGTGTTTTATTAAACATGTTAATAGCATTGTCGTTGCCTGTGTTAAGTAATAACTGCTTATCTGTATATCTGATTGTAAAGCTCAGCTTATAAGTCGAGGCTCTATTTGTCGTATTTGACTAGAAGCTCATTTTATAATTTGAGGATTCGTCTATGTTATTTGATGAAAAGTTTCACTTATTAGTCAAGGATATATCTAGTAAAAATACTCGGCATATTAGTCGTAGGTTAAAAGACTCAGTTTATTAGTCAAAGGTTAAAAGACTCGGCCTATAAGTTGAAGGTTAAAAGATTCAGCTTATAAGTCGAAGGTTAACAGACTCCACTTATAAGTCGAAGGTTAAAAAAACTCGACTTATAAGTCGAAGGGTAAAAGACCCAGCTTATTAGTCAAATGTTTAAAGGCTCGGCTTAGGAGTCGAGGGTGGCAATAGCATACTGAACGCTGGCTAATATGGTTAAGCTAACCAAGAAGAGAGATATACTCTTGAGTGGCCCTAAGGCTGCCTAAAATAATAAGCGCCAGAAATGCTTGACCAACTCTAAGGCTGATTATATGAGGAATTGGGCAATATGCCCTAATGTGACTTCATAGTCACTTATTTGGATTGATCGCAAGCATGAGTAGGGTTATTACTTCTAGACATGCTATTTATAATTTTGTGAACTAATGATGTACTGCTTATAAGAATGATTATGTTTTCTTGCTAAGCCTTGGATTGCGGCTGATATGAGTTGGAGAGCTTTAGGGGCAGAGTGTACATATGTGGCTTGCTCGTCCACCACGGTTGAGGTTATCTGTTGAAACTAGGGTTGGACCCTGATTTTTCCGCCTAGGTCAACTTTTGTATTAATTTTGGGTTTCTATTTGTTTTAAACTATGTTGGGATCCTATGTATTGATATTAAAGACTTCTATTGAAATGGTTTACTTTTGACCGAAATTTTTAGTTACTACACCTGTGGTTAGTTTCAGTTGCATGTTTTAAGTCCAAATGACTCGTTTAGCGAGTTAAGCACTATTTTATTACACAGTGTAACGGTCTTGGATTAGGAGGATGTTATGAAATGACCCAACTATTTCTAAGACCTTGGACCATTAAAACTACTAGACATCGCTACTACTATTTCGATACAAACATAAGAAATAACATAACTTTATTGAAAACCCAAAATAAATATTGTATCAATAACATATAAAATAAAATAAAATGATAGAGTATGGGATCTCATTGTTTACAAAACATAAAACATAACTTTTAAATACTAATTGCGGAATTACATTAAGAAAACATAATTTAAAAGACTGGAAATAATAACGTCGTCCTCGATCGACACACAGTCCATTCATTCCATTCATCCTCAACACACAAGCCAAGCTACCAAGAATCCTTCCGCCTTCCATATCATTTTCCTGCATCACACTAAAAATAAAGGAGTGAGCCTAATGCCCAGCAAGGAAAAATCTATTAAAACATACATCATAATTCATAAGCATAAGACTATATCATACACTATAAAACATATGAATATCAAAAACATATATCATATAAGACTACAATGGCCATCATACTTCTTGGGGCTTGTTAGCTAAGCAAGTCATATGCCCATAAATTTGTGGGGCTGGCTAGCTAAGCAAGTCATATGCTCATGAATTCTTGGGGCTTGCTAGCTAGACAAGTCATATGCCCAAGGACTATAAAACATATAACATATATCATAGCATAGCATAAAACATATCATAACATAAACATATAAACACATATATCTAGCCTATTTTCCTTACCAAAATCCGGGATATTTGGGAACAAGAACTGGATTAGAACACTCCTATAAACCAACAGTAGAAAAGGTGAGACTCTCTAAGAAATGAATATGAGAACTAAACCATCAAGAAGAAACTTACCAAGAAGGACCTTAAGTTTCAAGAACTTAAATACCTAATCAAGAATCAATAAAAAGAGTTAGGATCTAAATAAAAGAAACTAAAGAATTATAAAGAACTGGACTTAAGGAATATGAATACCTTGAATGACCTTATGGATTGGTCTAAACCTCAATACCGAAATCACACTATTTCTCACTTCCCAAGTGTTTATAAAAGCTTAGAATGATAAAGTTTTAACCAAAAACCCAAGTGTTTCTCTCTATAGTAACACTAGCACCTTGGAGGCTCTGATCAAATGCTTGAAGACTGAAGAAAATGGCTGAGCACTAGGTCCTATTTATAGATTTTAAGGAGTAAAACTAACCCCTTTTAATTTGAATAAATAAATGATTATAAAATGAAAAAGATTTGAATTTTTGTTCAACTGACGCCTAGAACTCGGTCAAAATCGTTCAAAGGCAGGTCTAAGTGGTTAAGGGTATTTTTAAAATTCAAAAATCAAACTTACCAGAATACATTCATGGAGCCAATATATCGCCCCCTATAGGCGATATATCACCTCCCCCTGTATTTCTGAGGCTTGTTCGATTGTTCATGCAAAGTCGACGTGTTTTCCATATCTTCCGTAGGTGATATATCGACCCCTATTCTGCGATATATCGACATACGTAGATATATTAAACACGTATTTGCACTTTTTCAACATATTTTGAATTGGATAAACAATTTTGATTGAGTCATAATACGATCCTAACAGCTGCTGGAAGGTTCTAGAGCTTCTAGATCTTTCTATTATTAAAACTATCCATCAAAAATACTTAATTCCTTAATAATCATAATTATGACAAGTGCCATACTCTTAATGGTTCTATCTAAACCATAGGTTATAATAAATATATATCTATGACCAGAAATATTAATCAAACCTTATGTTATAATTAATATTCTTAAACTATAGGTTAAACTTATAGAATCCACAACTGTTGCTATGAGTTTCCAACTAAGTCCCGGTTTGAACCAAAATCCATGGTAACTAACATACTACAAACTAATACTAACTCCTACTACTATCTAGCTAGCTAAGTAAATATTCTGGGAAAATACATGTTACAACTTGGTATCAGTGCAGTTTTGGCTTAAAGGTTCCTGAAGATTGGTTGGGCATGTACACGCGTCATTGAAGACAAGCTCGACCTAGGGTCTGGTAAATATTTATGTTAATCTGTGTTTACCTGCCTATTTGACATATGAATTTCTTATTTGCATGCTTTATTAGGAAGCATGATTTATACTGATAGGGCCTGGCCCTTGATTGTTATGTGGATGATAAAGGATGTGCCTATTAGCACTATTACTGCTATGAATATTGAAGAATGTGCTTATTAGCTTGATTGTTGTATCTGGAAGCTATTGAACCGCTTATTAACATTGTCATTACATGTGTATTGTTAATTGTTCGGTCTTTGATCGTGGGGTGGTGCTGGACACCATTATTGTTGCCTGATGTGCCGAGTCATTGATTACAGATAGACTTGAAAGTATGCTTCCAATGAAATCAAATGAACCAGCCAGCATTGGAAGTCAGGTTAAAGACAAGGACCAGGGTCAAACCCTCTACTATCTCTTGAGAACTGGCAACAGGTGCTTGCTAATATGAAAGCTAGGTTATAGAGGCAGGAATAAGAGATCCGCCTATTGAGACAACAACATGTTGCAGTAGGGAACGTTGCACTAGCTGTGCCACCTGTTGTGGTACAAGTATTACAGCAACAGCCAAAGGCTGATGTAACGCCCTACTGCCTTAGAGCTGTTACTAAGTGAGTTTAAAATGTGCAATTAACTTCCTAATCGAGGTTTTAGGACAAAAGTGTAATTAAATCACAATCAGAGTCATAAACTTGAAAATAAACCTTGCATTGAAAATTATAAGACATTTAACATTTGGGATCCCAAAAAAATTTTTTTAGAAATATTTACAACTCAAAATGTAACTAGAGTCGAGTAAACGACAAAACTTAAGTTTAGTACAATCATCCCCCCAAAAGTACCCCTGGCCGTGGCAGCCAGGCAGACCAGACATGTACGCGCCGCTCGTCACACTCATCATACTCAAGGTTGATCGACTTTCCCCTTGCCTTTACCTACACCATAGAGCACTCGTGAGCCGAAGCCAAGCAAGAAAACCCTCACAAGCAAATAATAAATGCACATCAAACAATTAACGTAAAAATCAAACCATCATCAGGTTATACATGTACGGCCACGCAGTCCCAAGCGCTTTACCAAGCCCTAGGTTCGTGGTCTATACCGTCACGATATCCTAGGTATCCCTTGGGGTCTCGCCCTGGCAACTCGCACTCTGCGTGCTAAACGTTGGCCCCTACCCCTTACCATTCTTGGCCTTCTCCATTCCCGGCCATCGCCATTCCAACATTTATACACACACATAATATAACTAAACAGATATTTAAACACCTATAAATGTAATAAAAGGGCCACGCCCTGCAACACAGTTATTTAGGGCCGAGCCCTGCAGCTTAATCGAATAAGGTTGAGCCCTGCAACACAAGCTCTACGGGAACAGTAGTTTTCTTACCTGTGTCCTGAGCTTCCCAAGCACCGATGTCCCGAGCACAGTTCCCCAGTTCGAGCCTCATCGATACCCTAGTCACAACGCATTAACAATATCCACCCATCAAGTTCTTATCCATTAAATAGATTTGGGTCATAATTCTAATCTCCAGGACGTTGAATTCTATCAGTCCGGGTGATAAAATCCCTCCCGAGCCTTAACAATTAGGTTCCCAAGTCAAATCCCACTAAACACCCTACATCTTGAACTAGGGCTGCGGCCCAACCCCTTAAGGGTCGCGGCTTACCTCAAAACAGAGGCTAAACGCCTCCTTGGAAACACACATGGACCGCGGCATGCTTGGCCAAGCGCCACAGCGCGCCCCATGGTCAGTGGTCTCCCCAGGCCTTGCGTGCACATGGGGCGCAGCCCTCACTTCCAAACCCAGAAAACTACCATTTTTCCCTGCATTTCCTTCAAGCCAATCCTTCTAAAATCATCCCAACTCAATACCCAAACCCAAAATTAAGCTTGAGCCTCCCTACCACATCATCAAAGCTCCACAACAAATCCAACACAGTCTTATAAACTCAACCCACAGTAAAATTTAACTCATGATTCTGGTTCACATGCAACTTGCAAATTACAATCATGCCCCTAATAACCAGACGGGGCCCACGTGCATATTTAATTCACCTAATCATGCATCACTAATCACATATTCACACAAATTCACATATTATAACAATAATTTACTTATTGCCCTCCAGGCATGCTAATCAAGGCCCTAAGCCTTATGAGAAAATTTGGGTCGTTACAACTGAATACAGGTGGGAACCTCATTATGAGCGCTTCAGGAAATAACACCCTCCTACCTCTAAGGGAGGGCTAGATCCGCTGCGGGTTGAACAGTGGATGGGTATGACCACCTCCATCCTGGACTTCATGGGGGTGGCAGGTAATGAAAGAGTGGCTTGTGCCACATTTATGTTATGGGAGGATGCCCGAATCTGGTGGGAAGTGGTATCCTAGACCAGAGATGTAAAGACTTTAAGCTAGGAAGAGTTCAGAGAATTGTTCAATGAGAAGTATTATAACGATACAGTCAGAGCTGCATAGGTGGATGAGTTGAGTAATCTGGTGCAGGGCACCATGACTGTTACAGAGTACGCTCTGAAATTTTATAGGTTGGTCAAGTTTGATGCAGACTTGGTGCCAACTGATGTGATAAGAGAATAAAGGCTAAATGTTATGATAGCTTGGAATGCTAAAAATACTTTAGTCCTTGGAGTGACGACCTATGCTCAAGTAGTGGAGAAGGCCCTTACAGCTGAGGGAGCTGAAAAACAAGATTTGGTGCCAGAACGCGGCTAGAAGGAAAACCAGGAGGGTGGGACCCCCCCTTTCTTGATCTAGTAAGGGCGGAGTCTCTAGTGACCAAAAGAGAAAGAACCCAGGTACCATTATAGTTCCAAGCCCAAACATGAGGCCACGGGGAATACAGGTTGGCCGCCAAGGTGGAAAAGAAAGCTAGAGAACTTTTTCATAATGTGCTAGATGCATGAGACGTTATCTGATAGAGTGTCAGGCGAAAGCCTGCTTTTTATGTGGTACAGTTGTGCACCTTAAGAAAGATTTCCCAAAGGTGAAGAAGGAAGAACCAAAGAAGGCGAACAGCTTGGCTCCAGCTCGAGTGTTCGCATTAACACAATCAGATTCTGAGGCTCGACCCTCAGTAGTGACAAGTCAGCTTTCTAGTGCAGACATTTTTTATTCTGTTTTGATTGATTCTGTGGCTAAACATTCCTTTGTATCTAGTAGGGTGATTGATAGATTATGTAGACCATGTGACTACTATGAAATGGGATTTGGGACTTTATTGCCTAATGGGGATCTGGTAGTCTCTAGGAGATGGGTCAGATCATTACCGGTGAAGGTGGATAGCAGAGAACTATCAGTATTTATGATTGAACTATTCATGGAAGACTTTGATATGATATTAGGAATGGATTGGCTAGCCAGGTATTGGGCAAGCATAGATTGTAAGAAAAAGATGGTAACCTTTGAACCTGACGGCAAGAACCCATTTGTATTTGTGGGAACTGTGCACGGACCCCGTATTTTTATGATATCAATGTTGAGAGCTAGAGACCTATTGCAAGGTGGATGCATAGGATTCCTAGCTAGTGTGGTAGATACCACTAGGGTTGTGCCAATTAGACCCAAGGAGACCAATTACTTTGTGAGTTTCTGGATGTATTCCCAGAATAGTAACCAGGGTTATCGCCCCACAGAGAGATATAATTTGTCATTGAATTGGCACTGGGTACAGAGCCCGTATCTAGAGCACCATACAGGATGTTAGTAGAGTTGAAGGAACTGAAGGTCCAGTTAAAAGAGTTACTGGACTTGGGTTTTTATCAGGCCCAGGTTTTTGCCATGGGGTGCACCAGTCTTATTTGTGAAGAAGAAGAAGAATGGCTCTCTAAAGATGTGTATAGATTACAGAGAGCTGAACAAGCAGAGTATCAAGAAAAGGTATCCACTACCAAGGATTGATGATTTGTTTGATCAGCTACAGGGTGAGACTTTATTTTCACAAATTGGCATTCAATCTAGTCATTACCAGTTGATGATCATAGATGGGGACATTCCAAAGACGACCTTTCTTACAAGGTATGGGCATTAAGAGTTCTTAGTCATGTTGTTTGGATTGACTAATGCCCCGGCCGCCTTCATGGATCTGATGAACAGGATGTACAAGGATTACTTGGATAGATTTTTTTATAGTCTTCATCGACAACATTCTGGTTTATTCTTAGTTAAAGTTATAGCATGACCAGTATCTCCAGTTGGTATTATAGAGGTTGAGGGAGCACAAATTGTATGCAAAGTTTCCGAAGTGTGAGTTTGGTTATCTCATGTGGCGTTCTTCGACCACATAGTCAGCAGCGATGGAATTATGCTAGATTCTACAAAGATTGAGGAGGTCAGGGATTGCGCAAGGCCAAGGAGTGCTTCAGATATTATTAGTTTCCTTAAATTGGCAGGATATTATCGATGTTTTGTGGAAGGGTTTTCAAAGATTGCAATACCATTGACGGAATTGACACATAAGAACTTGAAGTTTGTGTGATCAAATAGATGTGAGAATAGCTTCCAGGAGTTGAAGCGGAGGTTGGTTACTGCTCTGGTTCTAAGTTTTCCTTCAGATCAGGAGAAGATTGTGGTTTATAGCGATACATAAAAACAAGGGTTAGGTTGTGTTATTATGCAAGGTGAAAAGGTGACTGCCTATGCGTCATGACATTTGAAAGACTATGAACAGTGATACCCTACACATGATTTGGAATTAGCAGCGGTGGTCTTTGCTTTGAAGGTATGGTGGCACTACCTTTATGGGGAGAAGTGTGAGATATACACTGACCACAAGAACTTGAAGTATTTCTTTACTTAGAGAGATCTTAATATGAGACAGAGGCGTTGGCTGGAGTTGGTGAAAGATTATGATTGTGAAATTCTTTATCACCCAGGAAAGCCAATGTGGTGGCCGATGCCTTTAGCTTGAAACAAATATCAAAGGACTTAGCAGAGGAGATGACTAAAGCATGTATAGAGTTGGTGATGAGCCAGTTAGCTAACATCACCTTGTAGTTTACTCTCTTGGAGAGGATTAGAGAGGGTCAGATGAATGATCCTTAGTTGGTGAGGCTCCTAGAGGATGTCCTAGCTGGAGTAGCTAGGAATTACACTTTCTCAAAGATGGGTTTACTGAGATACGTGGAGCGAATTTGTGTTCAGATGGACTCTGGTATCAGATGAGATATTCTGGATGAATCTCATACTATGTTGTACTCTCTCCATCCGGAAACCACAAAGATGTATCAAGATTTTAAATCACTATACTGGTGGCCTTGGATGAAGAAAGAGGTAGTTGAATATGTGGTTAAGTGCCTAATATGTCAACAGGTGAAAGCTGAACACCTAGACCAGCAGGGCTATTACAACCTTTGGGTATCCCTCAGTGGAAATGGGAGGACATTACTATGGACTTCGTAGTGGGGTTACCCAGGATAGTGGGTCAGCATGACTCAGTATGGGTGATTATGGATCGGTATACCAAATCAGCTCATTTCTTGCCAGTGAGGACAAACTTTACAGTTGATGAGTATGTTGATCTTTATGTGAAAGAGACAGTACGCCTTAATGGGACTCCTAGGTCCATTGTGTCAGACAAGACCCCATTTTTACTTCCATGTTTTGGGGAAGCCTATAGAAGGCTATGGGTAGACAACTAGAGTTCAGTACTACCTACCATCCCCAAACAGATGGACAATCTGAGAGGATGATACAGATATTAGAGTACATGCTACAAGCATGTGTATTGGATTTTGAAGGGTCGTGGATTAAATATTTTCCATTGATTAAGTTTTCCTACGACAACAACTACCAGTCGACTATTGGAGTGGCTCCTTATGAGATGTTGTATGGTAGGAAATGCAGATCACCCATCCATTAGAATGAAATGGGTGAGAGGAAATATCTGGGTCCCAAAGTAGTTCAGAGGACAAATGAGGCTATTGATAAGATTATAGCTTGGATGCTCGCTTCTCAGAGTGGACAAAAGAGCTACATGGCTCCTAAGCATAGGGATATAAAGTTCCAGCCTGGGGACTACATCTTCCTCCGTGTTTCACCATTGAGAGGGGTGAAGTGATTTGGGAAGAAGGACAAGTTGAGCCCTAGGTTCGTGGGACCTTTTGAGATCCTAGAAAGGATTGGTCAGGTAGCCTATAGGTTGGCTTTACCCTCATCCTTGTCAAGGGTTCATAATGTATTCCGTATTTCGATGCTTCGACAATATGTGTCAAATGTAGCTCATGTATTGAGTTGTGAGGATCTAGAGCTACAGGTAGATTTGTCTTATGAAGAGCGACTAGTTCAGCTATTGGATAGAAAGGACAAAGTATTGAGGAACAAAAACATACCTTTAGTTAAGGTATTATGGAGGAACAGCAAGGTCGAGGAAGCGACCTGGCGATTAGAGTCTGACATGCGGGACTAGTATCTTGAGCTGTTCATGTAAATTTTGAGGGCCAGATTTCTAAAATGACGGGATAGCTGTAAGTCTCGAAATTCCTAATAAGGCTTAGTACCTTGATTAGGGGGCCCAAGAGGGCAGTTTTGGAAAATTTTGTGAATTAATTGGATATTAATGTGATTATGTGAATTGCATGGGTTATACTATTATATAGCTAAGTATGCATATTTAGGTGTATTAAATGTGCGAAACCGACCCGCTTTTATTTTAAGGGGCATATTTGTAATTTTGACCCGTTGAGGGTCTAATTGTAATTATATGATATTATGTGATTGAGACCACATTATTATGTGGATATTCTTGAGATATTCGACAGGAGTCGGTCCTTTCAAGCAAAATAGCGGTTTAGTCACAACGTGGAATTTATACTCAGCTCGGGGTGAGCCAATGGGTATTTTGGTAATTCGGGGAGTTACCCGGAACCAATAGAGAATGAGTCATACTTTGGGAGAATTAGTGATATTTTGGGTTTAGCGGAATTAAATGGGAATAAGTCTAATGAGAGAAGGGAGTGCAAAATGACAGTTTTGCCCTTAGTGGGCTTTGAGAGAGATGTTTGGCCTTAGGGGCATTTGGTTTTTTGGACCCTTAGGCTATTTTTTTAGCTTAGTTTATCAACACAAGGGATAAGGGAAAAATAGAGCAAACTTAAAACAAAACAGGGCATTTTTTCTCTCTCTTTGACATTTCTCACTCTCTCTCTAAATGATTGGAAATTAAAAAAAAAACACTTGATCATTGAGGTTTGAGGCAAGCTTTTGGTAAATTGAAAGCATATAAGCTTAGGAAGCATAGTTGGGGTTGAACTGAATCAGAGGTTACTCAATTAATTGAGATTAATTTTGCCTTTTATAGTTTTTTTTTTAAGTTATATTGAATTCTTAGTTTGAAGAGACTTTAAATGAGTTTTAAGTTTGCTTTTCATATGTCTGACTGCAGGGACCATTATTATGGTCGAAATAGGTGAAAACCGTGTTTAGGATGGTTTTTGGAGGATTGGTGATTTTAAAAATTGTTGTTTTTCTGAGTTCGCACGGACGAGCCGCAACCCTTATGAACTCAGAGGGACAAGCAGGTGCCTTGAACTGCCTTGGAACCGCGGTGTATGCCCTGTAGTTTTGAGCTCGGGGCTCTCTGACTTGTTGCGCCACAACCCTTAGTGGGGGGCGTCGCTGCTCAAATAGGGAAAATGAGAAGAAAAAAATGGGTTTTGGCAGCTGGGAACCCAAATCTAAGGGCTCATTAATGGTTCTACTACTGAGTTAGTATAATGCATGGTCCCGGAGGCTAGGACTAGGTCCGAAAGCCTTTATTAGCTCATTTCCTGATATTTATTCATTGTTATGGTTGTGACTAGGGTGAATCGTTAGGCTCAGAAGGAAATGACCATACTCAGGGGTCGTCAAATAGTATTTTCTTAGGAGTTGAGGTAAGAAAACTACACCCAGACTACGTTTAGGGCTTGGCCTAGTTATAGTACATGGTTATTACTATGCTAAGAGTGTTTTATTAAACATGTTAATTGCGTTGTGGTTACTTGTGTTAAGTAATAATTGCTTATCTATATATCTTATTGTAAAGCTCGACTTATACGTTGAGTGTTACCTTTAATATCTTATTGGAAAGCTCGACTTATAAGCCGAGGCTCTATTTATTGTATCTAACTTGATGTCTGGCTTATAAGTCGGGGATTTGTCTTTGTTATCTGATGAAAAGTGTGAGTTATTAGTCGAGAATGTATCTAGTTAAAAGACTCAACTTATTAGTTGATGCTTAAAAGACTCAGCTTATTAGTCGAAGGTTAAAAGACTCAGCTTATAAGTCGAAGGTTAACAGACTCGGTTTATAAGTCGAAGGTTAAAAGACTCATCTTATAAGTCAAAGGGTAAAAGATCCAGCTTAGATGTCAAGGGTTTAAAGGCTCGGCTTAGGAGTCATGGGTGGAAATAGTGTGCTGAAAGCTGGCCGATATGGTTAAGTGAACCAGGAAGCGAGATATACGCTAGAGCGGCCCTAAGCCGCCTGAAATAATAAGTGTCAGACACACTTGATTAGCTTTCAGGCTAGTTATATAAGGTATTGGGTTGTAGGCCCTGGTGTGACTTCATAGTCACTTATCTGGATTGATCGCGTACATGAGTAGGGTTATTACTTCTAGGCATGCTATTTATGATTCTGTGATCTGATGATTTATTGCTTATAAGCATGATTGTGTTTTCTTGTTGAACCTCGGCTCATAGGTACTAAATGGTGCTGCTAAAGGAAAGGAAAATCTGGACCAACCATGAGTTGGAGAGCTTCAGGGGCAGAGTGTACATATGCGGCCTGCTTGTCTGCCACAGTCAAGGTTATCTGTTGGAACTAGGGTTAGACCCTGATTTTGCTGCCTGGGTTGACTTTTGTATATATTTTGGGCTTAAGCCATTTTAAACTCTTTTGGGATCCCATGTATTGAGATTAAACGCTTTTATGAAATGGTTGACTTTTGACTGAAGTTTTTAGTACCCAAACATTTGGTTAGTTTCAGTTGCACGTTTTAAGTCCAAATGTCTCGTTTAGCAAGTTAAGCATTATTTAATTACACAGTATAACAGTCCTGGATTAGAAGGATGTTACATTTTCGATCAAAAAGGAATTACAATTTTAAAATCTCAATGAAAACCTCATATTATATGAGATTTTCATTATCATGGTCCCCTTCAGTGCAAACCCCAAAACATTGTATACAAAGAATATCATCACAGTCTTTACATCAAAATCAAACACCATTTATAATACAACTTTGATAATTGAGGTATCATTCCAATTCACCATGAGATAAAGTGTATAAATCATCATTCGAAAGAGAAGATTTTATACTCGCATCTATGACACCTACATGAAGAAATAAATGCATCATTTAGAAAGCATTTATGTGAAGAAAACATGATATAACTTAGACATCATCAATGACAATCTCTCAGTTACCTTGGTCTTAAACCAAGATATGAATTCTTCTCTTTGCTTTATAAGAACATCTTCATTTTAAAGGCCCCTTTCTTCCAACAATTTTTTATACTCTCTAGAGATATGAGACTGATATGTATGAATGAGTGAAATATATATATTGTTTGATTAATAAAGAAGAAGAAGAAGAAGAAGAAGAAGAAGATTACTCACTCAAGATAATCTTCAATTTTTGTTCAATATATACCATTGAATAACTTTACTAAAAGAATCTAAAAAATTGATAGATGATGCACCTAATGGACGAACATTGGAATTGAAATGATCAAATTGATGACTTGGCGAAGGTAAATCCCAATTACGCCCAGGTCTTGTGAATCTTGTATCTATGTTAGAAACTTATATTGACAAGAAAGTTACAACTTCATCTACAACAAAAGCTTCTGCAATAGAACCGTCAGGCCGTGACATGTTTCTCACATACTTTTTGTACAAATCCATTAGTCGTTCTATCCCAAACATCCTCCTTGAAGCAACTGGACCACCTAACAACACTTGATTTGGTAGGTGCAAACAAAGATGAACAATTATGGTAAAAACTGACGGGGGGGTATATCTTCTCCAACTTACACAAGATTATTACAATTCTCTCTTTCAATTCTTTTATGTCAAAATTTGTATAGATTTTGCACAATTTTTTTTGGAAGAATTGACATAATTCAATCAAAGTTCTAATTTACTTTGTGAGAAACAGTAGTATTGCAACTGGAAGTATTATCTGAAGTAAAACATGACTTTCATGAATTTTCATTCCTCCTAGTTTTTCATTGTCAGTTACACATCGATATATATTTGAAGCATATCCATCTGGTATTCTTACACTTTGAATGAATGCATAAAAATCCTTACGTTCCTCTCTCATCAAAGTATAACTCGCATGAGGTTTTTTAAACTTATTATTAGAAGATTTCTTAAGCGAAAGATCTTTTCGAATTTTTATATTTTATAAATATTTGCGAGCTTTCAATGTGTCTTTTTATTTACCCTCAATATCTAAAATCGTTCCAATACTGTTATCACAAAAATTTTCTCTCTATATGCATTACATCAAGATTGTGACACAATAAGAGCTTTGACCAAGATGGCAAGTCAAACAGAACATTTTGTTTACACCAATTCAACTAATTTGCTCCATGCTTATGTTATTTAGAATAATTACTTGGCGCTTTATTAGTTGTATGAATAGGAACTTCATCAAGTTGTTTTAAAATATCATCACTAGTAAAAGTTCTTGGGGGCACGTAATTCAATAGAACCATCACACTCTTTACTCATTTTCCATGAATGATTTATATCTAACTAACATTGATGTCCCATGAAAAATTGTTGGTTAGTTATTCTTTTAAATCCTGTTTCTTCCAAACAAACAGGACATTCTACATTACCAGAAGTGCTCCACCCCAACAAATATGCATAAGTTGGGAAATCACTGATTGTCCATAAGAGTGCAGCTCGAAGTCTAAACATACACCTTGGATGTGAATCATATGCCTCGATTCCATCTCACAGCTCTTTTAGTTCTTCAATTAATGGATTCAAGAACACATCATAATCCTTTCCAGGAGATTTTGGACCTTGTATTTTGTTGGGAATTGTGCCCTTAAAGCAATTATAGTTGACAATAGTTTTAATGAAATAAATGAGTGAATTGAATTATTGTATATATGTAGCTTATGTATTATATTATTGTTAATGATATTAAGTAAATAACATAAAATTATCAAGTTCATCTTTGTGGTCTCAATCTCATATTGGTATGAGAGGATCGAGATTGAGATAAAGAACTTAAATAGTACGTAGTAAAATTAAGTTATGGAATCTTTAGATTAATTACAGCTAGTACAATCGTAGAGTTTTATGAATACATGTGACTTAGATCAAGGTTACTTATGTAGTTGGACACTTTAGTGGACGTACTTTGCATGTTGAGAGTATGTGGAACTGGACCAGATATGGTTTAATAATACTTGTCTAAATAATGTTTCGTAGTTTTATAAAACACATCAACTGATGATCATATACAAACTGATCTTAATCCTTAAGTTACTATGAACTCCTATATATGTCATTTAATCATTTGATTCATGTGTTACAGTTTGTCAGAATGATCAGGCTAAGAACTATTGTTTTGGCGACGTAATGATGTATATGGCTGGGGACATAGCTTAACAGACATGGAATCTATACCTTCTTATAGATTGAATGATGATTCCCTATTGGGTTGGCTTTTGGAACTCAAAAGGTTATTGACGTCAAATTCATAATCAGATAATGAATTATCCTTCACTAGTAAAGTCGATTGTACACTAGGAATCAAGATATAATTAAATGGGGAAAAGAGTAATTTTATTCCCACTTAATTATGAATCATCAATAGAAGATTAATTTGTATGTAATTGTTGACCCTTGTTTTGGTCAACTCACACAGAGTCAAAACGCTTGATGTGGATAGATGTGTTGGAATGGATATAATGACAAAAATAGTAAAGAACACAATAAATTATAGTGGTTCGGCCCCAGGAACACGTAATGACCTACGTCCACTTAAGCTATTATTGATAAGAGATCTCAAAGGAGTGATCAAAGAACTAGGGTTCTCTGAGTTTCACCAACCTGAGAGGGATAAAGAATATAATCGTAATACAATAGCTCTAATTCTCTCGTAAGTGCATAACTTCAATTAACCAAAAGCCAAAAGTCCCTTCCTTGAGCTATCTTTCTCTATTTATAGGCTCAAGGAGGACTACATGAATTTTGTTACAGAAATTCTCTACTAATTAATCGGATAATCAGGAATCATAGGAGATAATCTCAGAATTGATTATGATTTACCCAAGATCATCTTGAAATACGCGGAGTATACGACCACGCTGGTCGTAAGGAAACTCCAAACGCTACGCCAGGAGGATCTTACTGGTTAATGGTCGAAAAAAACTCTGCTAGGTGTCATCCACGTGTTTAAAAACGACTGCCACGTCACCCGTGCCTATTTTATGGATAACATTGTCCCCCCAAGTTTATTTATTACGACCAACAATAAATGAACTTTAAGGAAAACGACTCTTCGATTACCCCACCAGATCTGTCAGAGTAGTTCGTGCATTCTTGGGAAAAGTAACCTACCCCTGTCTAATCACGGTTTTTCAGTTCCCAAGTAACCTATTGACGGCCATCACCCTTCCCCGTGCTTCGAGAAGAGGAAACTGATGATTACTTCTTCTTTCATGCCACAGAAAAAAAAATATATAGCCTTCTCATAGCCTTCTTTTTCTTTTTACGCAAGTTATTTCTCTTTCAAGAAACTCTAAATCAGAACCTTCATTCTCTCTGAAGATCATCTTTTAGCGTTTCAAGAACCAGCCGTCCGTTCGTCTACGCTCGAAACTCCTTCCAACCTCCACGATCTTTGCTTTGGTAAGTTTCAGAACCTTTCTGCTCTTTATTTTCGCTATGCATGCCGCTGTTAGTTAACAGTTAAGTTCTAGCATTGTCTGTGTTCTTGGGTTGAGATGCATGAAAGTAGGGGATTTATCGGGTGATGCTAGATAGGATGATGTTTCTTTGTCATCCAGGAGTTATGAGTTAGTTTGATAGTCGAGATCATAAATTTAGGACGTAAAACCGAAGTAAAAATTCAATTTTTATGCTAGTTGAGAAACTGAGTTTTTCCCGCCATTAATGGCGTTGAAAAAGCTTTTTCAAAAAAACTTTTTGGTTTCACTTTTTGATCTGTTTTTCAAACTGTTCGTGTGAAAAAATTAGATTTTTGATAGAATGATGTTGTATAAAAGTTTGACTTTTATACCCGACCACTGTTATTCTAACCAACTTTCTAGACTCTCCATCCTCACCTCCCCATTTTTCTGTTCGCAGATTTTAATGCCAGATTTGTGGGGAGGTGAGCGGCCAATCGAAGACGATCTTCTTGCGCAACTGCTTGAAGGTGAAGAATAGTCGGCTCAGCATGTTCACGAGATTCCATTCTCAAGACTCTCTTCTTCCATACCTCAACCATCCCCACCTAAAATGGCCCGCTCTAAATCTCCTGGCAAAAAGAAACCAAACTCTGAAAATAATCCAAATCCTCCTGCCCAGCCTGATTCGCAGGCTAGGGTTCTCTCGACCAGCGGTCGAGAAAACATTGCCCCGGACCCTCGCATTCAGGTCAGTGCTTGCCCTCGGCATTCAAACCTTCCTGATGTCGAGTGGTATCTTTCTCCCCTCAACCAGGTGACCCACAGGATGCTTGCCAATTACCTTAGGAAGTATCCTCTCACTGGGGTCAATCTCAAGATCCCCACTGCTGACCAAGGGCTAACTTGCCTGGGGGCGTCTATAGCGCCTGGTCGAGGTACCACATAGAGGCAGGGGCTACCCTTCCTCTTCATCCTTTTTATCAGGGGGTGGCGAACTACTTCGGTGTTGCCCCCTTTCAAATTACTCCCAACGAATATAGAATGCTTGCTGCACTCTATATCCTTTACAAACTTAAAAAATGGCCAAAGCCTACTCCTCACGAGGTCAACTTCCTTTTTGACCTTAAGTCCAACCCCCAATAGTCCGGGACGGGATTTTTTCATTTTTGTCACCAAGAAACAACCCGAAGATTCCTGAGTGACACCACCCATATCTCCAATGTAGGGAAATACAGCCAGGAGTATTTCCTCGCGCCCGACATGACTGCAAACAACCTGGCCTTCGCTCGAGGAGGTAAATGTCCTTTTTCTACTGGTCGCTATTTTTACTTAGTGATTCTCCTTGTACTTCTCTAAAATATCTTGTGCTTTTCAGGACCATGGTTACGCCCAAACCCAACACCAGACATGGTGTTGAGGTCCAACACACTGGCGAGAATGACAGATGCTGAAAAGAGCGTTAAGTCTCTGGTCACTGATGAGAACTTGAGGTTGTCTGGCCTCCTGACCCCTCATCAGGAAATGAGGTAACCCGTGGCGGTTGACGCCACTGCCGAGGGGCATCCCGAGCAGCATCCCCCAGTGTCCCTTCCTCGAAGGAGACCAACTGGGGTTACGACCAGGGAACCGACTGGCGCCCCCTCAGCAGAAAGGCCTTCTGCCCCCCAAGGGAAGGGGAAAAAAAAGGCAGCAGAGACTATGGTAGGCTTGGATGAGTCTTCAGACAAAAACGGTACTGTTATTTCGCTTTCAAATATCTTGCCAATTCCCTGCTACTTATTTGACGGGGACGGCAATTTCACGTATACTCCAAATCTAGGGCCAGACTTCTTTGTGCCAGAGAGTGAGTGTATGACTAGTAGAGTCAGTAGTGTAGCGACAAGTAGTAGTAGCTCGGGTATTGGAGTTTGTGATTTTCCTTACCTCTTTTCTGATGTGCCATAATTTGCCTTTATTGTTGTCTTACTATCTGCATGTGTTATCTTTTTCTGCAAAAATGGTCTCCCCCAACGTTTTCGACTTGTATAAGACTTAGGAGGAGGAGGGGGTTCCCCTGGTCCGACGAAGGAAATCGGCCAGGAGGCAAGATGGCGAGTCTAGCCTAGCACCCTCGGCCAAGAAGGGTCGAGCAGCTGATCCTCCAAAGGATGGGACCTCTGGCCAACCTTCTGCTCAACCATCCGCTCCTGCTGAGAAGGAGGCCCTGCCTGCTGCCACGAATCCTTCGCCCGCAGCTCCAAAAGAACAGGCCCACCAAGCCGAACTTCCTGGGGCCAAACTCTCGAGCCGCTCCCTGCGATCAGCTAAGGATTTCCTCGCTCATATCCTGAAGCATGACCGTTGCAGGGAGGCAATGGCTGAGGCTGAAAACATGGGGGTCGATCAGATCCTCAACAGGGCTCTTAATGAAGTGGCCAGTGTAAGCACTCTTTCTCTTTTTTCAATTTCGGTTTTTATTTTTCCTTCTTGTAAGATATCCTAACTCTTATTCTTTGACTGCAGGCCATGCTGACAATGACCGCTGCTCATACTCGCGCTGGTGCCAGCATCGAGCAGTTTCGGGCGAAGGTCATCGAGGAGCTTCAAGCCGCAGAGGCTAGGCACACTGGGGAGTTAGAGGTGGTCACCCAGCAGAAGGATGCCTTGGTGACAGAGCTGGCAGAGAAGCAAGCTTCTCTGGAAACTACCAGGAAGTAGAGGGATGACTACTAGGAGTCCAGCCGAATCCAATGGCGTGAAGTCAAAAAACTTAGGGAGGAGCATTTCGCTAAGGACACGACCATTGCTGTTCTTCAGAGCCAGGTGGAGCAGCTTAAGCTTACCAACGCCAAGGACCTGGAGAGGTATAAGAACACGACACTTCGGTGTTTCTGCAATTTTTGGAAACGCAACCAAAGTGCTGATTTCAGTTACCTTCCAAAGGACGCTAGGAAGGCCGAGCTAGCCCGCTGCACTACTTGGTTGGCTGCCGAAGAGAGAGCTAGTGTCCCTGCTTCCCCAAACATTCCGCTGGCCGCCGGAGTGGAGGGAGGAGAAGCTGCATGAGACGTGGTCGAATAGAATGCTTCACAGGATCCTCCTGCTCCTCAAGCTCCATAAAGTTTTTTCTTTTATTTTTCTTTAATTACACGACCTACGGGTCGTGATGTAAAGACTAATTTTTGTTTTTAATTTTGCTGCATGGGCAGCATATTTTATTTTTACTTTTGAACAATTACATCCAAGCAGTACTGCTTGCGGTGTAAAAGAATTCCCTTTGATATTATAATATTTCTGCTTATTATAACATCTGTTCGCATGACCGAACTTAGCATAGTACTTTGGCCTTATTTAACAAAATATAAATTTTGAAAAATATTCTAAGTACCGTAGCATGCTTTCACTTATTATGTTCATATGTTTACATACCTCTTGGTATACTTTGCTATCGATGTACCTTATATGCCCCCCAAGTGATTGAGAAGCTTTAGGTCCTTGGTCACTTTCCTTGACCACGACCTGTACGAACATTACTGCTTGGTATAAAATGCAACACTTATAATACAGCAAAACAACACACGTAATGAACAAATACTTGTAAAAAAATTTTACAAAGGTTGGCAAGAATGACTGGCTGCGCACAGTCCCTTATAATTCTCGTATTAAAATGGACTAAACATGTCTTTACGAGTGATCTTTTAAAAAGAACTTACACTTATAAGCGATTAGCCATATAACATGACTAACCCTTTTTCAAAACTTGTAAAAAGTAAAAATTAATACAAGCCAGTCCTTTAAGAAGGACTGTTTATTGATAATACTTGCGCAGGTGTTCTCCGTTCCAATAGCGTGGAATGAGATCTCCATTTAAGCGTGCAAGTTTGTATGTGCCTGGATGAAGGACTTCTTCAATCTGGTAAGGTCCTTCCCAGTTTGGTCCGAGTACTCCAGCAGCTAGGTCGCGGGTGTTTAAGAAAACTCGTCGAAGTACTAAGTCTCCGACGTTGAACTTTCTTTCTTTTACTTTTGAGTTAAAATACCTGGCGACTTTTTGCTGGTACGCAGCTACTTGGAGTTGGGCTTTTTCTCGTTTCTCCTCAAGCGAGTCTAGGGACCCCATCAATAGTTGGCTATTCTGGTCTTGGTCGTACGTGATTCTTCGAAGTGAGGGCGAATCTAACTCGACTGCCAACATGGCCTCATACCCGTATGCTATGGAAAATGGGGTATGACCTGTTACTGTTCGATGAGAAGTTCTATACGACCAGAGTACTTAAGGCAGCTGTTCCGGCCATGCTCCTTTAGCTTCTTCGAGCCTTTTCTTCAGTGTATCCTTAAGTGTTTTATTCACCGCTTCGACTTGCCCATTTGCTTGTGGATGTGCGACTAAAGAAAAGCTCTTAACGATTCCATGCCTTTCGCAGAAGTCTGTGAATAGGTCACTGTCAAACTGGGTGTCATTGTCTGAGACAATCTTCCAAGGAAATCCATATTGGCAAAAAATGTTCTTGATGACAAAGTCAAGAACTTTCTTTGTTGTTATGGTAGCGAGTGGCTCAGCTTCAGCCCATTTGGTGAAGTAGTCGACTGCTACAACAGCGTATTTTACTCCACCTTTTCCCGTTGGCAAGGATCCAATTAAATCAATCCCTCATACTGCGAAGGGCCATGGACTTTGCATCTGCTTTAACTCGTTGGGAGCTGCGTGTGGTATCTTGGAAAACCTCTGACACTTATCACATTTTCGCACAAACTCCATTGAGTCTTCGTTCATAGTCGGCCAGAAATAACCCTGCCTCAGAATCTTTTTCGATAGGCTCTTCCCCCCAGCGTGTTCCCCACAGAAGCCTTCATGTACTTCCCTCATCAGCTCTTTAGCCTTTTCTGGTGTAATACATCTGAGAAGTGGCATGGAGTATCCTCTTCGGTATAGAATACCATCGACCAATATGTACCTAGCAGCCTGTCTTTGCAGAGTCCTGGCTTTGTTTCTATCTGCTGGTAGTACACCATTCGTGAGATACTCCAAGTATGGTGCCATCCATGTATCTTCTATCCGAATCTCCATACTGGTTTCATCTACTCGTATGCTCGGCTCGCGTAGCCGCTCCACTGGCACTATATTTAAAGTGTCAGCATCTTTCGCACTCACGAGTTTGGCTAAGGCATCTGCGTTTGAATTCTGATCTCGAGGTATTTGTTGGAGGGTATACTTCTCGAACTGCGCCAACAGATCTTTGGTTTTGTTCAGGTAGGCCACCATTTCCAGGCCTCGTGCTTGGTGCTCCCCTAAGACCTGATTCACTACCAGCTGTGAATCACTGTAAATATCCAGCACTTTTATACTCATGTCTTTGGCCAACCTTAGCCCAGCGAGGAGTGCTTCATACTCGGCTCCATTGTTTGAAGCGGTGAAATCGAACCTAATAGCGCAATGAAATTGATGCCCTTTTGGCGTTATCAATATCACTCCTGCTCCTACGTGAGATTCGTTGGACGATCCATCGGTGAATAACTTCCACGAAGGAGCTTCAACTTGGGGCTCAGGCGCACTAGGTTTTTTGCACTGCTCGTTGTCTGAGAGCTCAGTGAATTCGGCGATAAGATCAGCCAAGACTTGTCCTTTTACTGCTGCTCGTGGTGAATATGTGATATCGAATTGCCCGAGTTCGACTGCCCATTTTAACAAACGCCCAGCCGCCTTCGGTTTTTGTAGAACTTGCCGAAGGGGCTGGTCAATTAAGACTGTGATGGGATGGGCTTGGAAATAAGGATGTAACTTCCTTGAGGCCAAAATTAAGCAATAGGCTAATCTTTTGATGGTAGGATACCTCAATTCTGCCCCAATTAACCTCTTGCTAACATAATAAACTACCTTTTGTATGCCTTCTTCTTCTCGTACTAGCACTGCACTAGCAGCATATTCGGTAATCGCCAGGTAAATGAACAAAGTTTCTCCATCTATAGGCTTTGATAAAACAGGAGGCTGCGCCATGTGGGCTTTTAAGGCTTGGAAAGCCTGTTCGCAGTCTCCAGTCCACTCGAACTTCTTGTTGCCTCTAAGTAGATTAAAGAAAGGGATGCATTTATTCGTCGACTTTGAAATAAATCTACAGAGTGCGGCAATCCTTCTAGTTAAACTTTGCACATCCCTGATTTTCACTGGCGATTTCATGTCGATCAGGGCTTTGATCTTTTCAGGGTTGGCCTCGATTCCTCTTGAATTGACAATGAACCCCAAAAACTTCCCTGATCCTACTCCGAAGGAACATTTGAGAGGATTTAGCTTCATCTGATATTTGTTCAAAACATTGAAACACTCCTGTAAATCCTTCACATGTCCTTCTGCCTTCTTTGACTTTACCAGCATGTCGTCAACGTACACCTCCATGTTTACTCCGATGAACTCCTTAAACATGTGGTTAACCAATCGCTGGTAAGTCGCACCAGCATTTTTCAGTTCGAAGGGCATTACTTTATAACAGTATAACCCTATATCGATCCGAAAGCTAGTGTGATCCTCGTCAAGGGGATGCATACTAATCTGATTGTATCCTGAGTATGCATCCATGAAAGAGAGGATCCCATGTCCTGCAGTTGCATCGACCAGCTGGTCGATCCTTGGGAGTGGGAAGCAATCTTTGGGGTAGGCTTTATTAAGGTCTGTGAAATCCACATAGGTTCGCCATTTTCCGTTAGGCTTGGGAACCAGTACTGGATTAGAGACCCATGATGGATAAAACGCCACCCTGATGAACCCATTCTCCTTCAGTCTTTCAACTTCCTCTTTTAAATCTTTCTTTCTATCCTTATCATGCAGCCTTCTTTTCTATTGCACAGGTGGAAAACTTTTGTCAACGTTCAGGACATGGCTAACGACTGCAGGATCTATCCCAGCCATGTCTTTATGTGACCAGGCAAAAACTTCCTAGTTTTTTCTCAAAAATTCCACCAATGCGTGCTTCGTTGTTACTTCTAAATTTTTACCGTCCTTTACAACTCTTGTCGAAATTTTTTCGTCAAGTTGGAGCTCTTCAAGGTCCTCGACGGGTCCAACATCTTCCTCAAAATCCCCAAAACGAGGATCTAAATCTCTATCCTCACTTTGGGCAACACCCTATTTTGTGACTTCATCACCGGATTGGGCTTGTGTATCAATGGCCATCTGCAACCTCTCTGGGGGAGTGCTCTTCGACGTTCCCTTCTTTGCCTTCGTGATCAAGGCATTGTAGCACTCCCTTGCTTCCCTCTGATTTCCCATCACGCGTCCTACCCCTGCGTCTGTCGGGAATTTCATGGCCAAGTGCCATACTGAGGTGATGGCCCGAAGGTCAACCAGTATGGGCCTTCCGATTACAACATTGTACGCCGAAGGACAATCGACTACTATGAAAGTAGCGAGTAATGTCCTGGTAGTAGGCATTGTACCTGCTGTTACCGGAAGTCTGATTGACCCCGTTGGGGTGAGTCCCTCACCAGAGAAGTCGTATATTGTTTGGTTGTAGGGCTCCAAGTCCTTGACGGACTACTTCATGCGTTCCAGCGAAGACTTGTATAGGATGTTTACTGAACTTCCTGTATCGACTAGCACTCTCTTCATCATCATGTTGGCAATTTGAACATCCACGACCAACGGATCAGAATGTGGGAACTGGACATGCTGGGCATCGCTATCAGAGAAGGTTATTTCACCGTCCTCTGACCGAGCCTTCTTTGATGCCCGATCCTCCATAGTCATCATCTCGATGTCCTGGTCGTGGGGTAGGGTCCGAGCATATCGTTCCCTTGCCTTTCCGCTGCTTCCCCCAAGATGTGGGCCTCCAGAGATGGTGAGTAAAGTGCCAGCTACGGGATCAAGCTGCAAAGGTGGCGAGCATTGGCGTGCAGGCGCCTGCTCGTTGCCACCTAGAGCCTCTCATTGGGAAGTTCCCAAGGCCCGTATGTATCTCCTCAAGTGTCCTTGTCTGATAAGGAACTCGATTTCATCTTTTAGCTGGTTGCACTCGTTTGTATCGTGTCCGTAGTGTTTATGATAACGACAGAACTTGGTAGTATCTCTCTTCGAATTATCCTTTCGAATAGGAGCGGGTCTTTTTTAAGGCACACTAGAAATCGTGGCCTGATACACCTCTTCTTGAGACTCGGCAAGGGCACTGTAGTTAGTGAACCGCAGTTCATAACGATTGCCCTTAGCGCATTTGTTTTCAGAGGTGGAAGGTTCATTATGAGACCGCTTCCCCACATTCTTGCCATTGCCATTGCCATTCCCGTTGCCTTTGCCATTGCCATTGGGTTTCGACCCATTGGCGGCTTTGGCAGGTTCGGCAGTCCCCTTATCTTTGCCCAGGGGCTTTCCCTCGCTGGCGATGGCGTCCTCGAGCTTGATGTACCGATCAGCTCGATCCAAGTATTCTTGAGTAGTCTTAACTCCATGATTTCTGAGGCTACTTCGCAAAGGTGTGCGACGCCTAACTCCTGCAGTTAGGGCCATCATCTTGCCCTCATCTCCCACTGTTTTAGCTCCAGCCGCTGCTCGCATGAAGCGCTGGACGTAATCCTTCAGTGGCTCTCCTTCTTGTTGGCTTATCTCCACCAGCTGATTTGCCTCAGTTGGGTGCACATGACCCGCATAGAATTTTCCTTAAAATTCCTTTACGAACATCTCCCAAGAAACAATACTTGCAGGAGGGAATTTGAAAAACCA
Organism: Humulus lupulus; assembly: GCF_963169125.1. Taxonomy (NCBI): domain Eukaryota; kingdom Viridiplantae; phylum Streptophyta; class Magnoliopsida; order Rosales; family Cannabaceae; genus Humulus; species Humulus lupulus. The sequence continues at coordinate 146,769,903 of NC_084798.1, read as the reverse complement.
CTGCAGTGCAGCATCAGAAAGTGTTGCAGGAAAGATCCTGCACCAAGCGTCTTCGGACACTTTCTGAATGTCCATCTGTATCTCAAACTTGTTGACATGAGATACCTGGTCACCATACCCCTCAAAGTTCGGAAGCGTGGGTATCTTAAACTTGCTGGGAGGTTCTACCACAGCTATCCTTTGAACGAAAGGAGTGCCCCTTTTCCTGTCATACTCGATATGAGATGTCCTTCCCTCGACCAGCTGTTGTACTGCCTGGTTCAGGGCATCTATTTGGGCTTGCCCGGCGTCAGGAATCGATGGGGTCTCTGCTGCTGGGGGAATGTACTCATCGTGCCATTCCCGGCGGTCGTTGAGTACATCCCTCAAGTCTTCATCTCTTCGCTGTTGCTCGCTTGCTCCGAGCCGGTTAAAGATGTTATTTTGTCTGGGCTGCCCCCCAGCGTTACGTCTCTCTGGTTGGTCTTCCCTAGGTGGTGGACTTCTGCCCCCACCTCTTTCTTCATTCCTCCCACCGGCATTTCCTCTGCCTGAGTCGGCCTCATTGTAACCATGGCCATCTCTGAACCTTTATTGGCTATGGTGGGACCGACTGTCCCCTCGGTTGCCTCCTCGGGCTGGAACTTCTCAAGCGTTAGAGGGTGGTCTGCGTTGGTTGGTAGGTCCCCATGCATTATCATGCCATGGGGGGCCCCAGACTGCAGAGCTTATCTCTGAGTTCCTTCTGTTGCCAGAAGGACGCTGCCCTTGCTCGGTGGGTTCGGCTCTTCGCCCCTATTGCGTCTAGGGCTACAGGGCTGCTGCTCGGCCCTATTCTGCCTTGGCTGCGGGGGATTGCCTCGAACAGCCTGGGGTGGAGGTTGCGCTTCAGGATCCCTCAGTGGGACATCATCCTGAGGCATTGGCGGCTTCTCGGGCCTTTAGGGGATCGACGGCTGGATCAAAGGGCTAGGATTGGGACCCCTTTGGGGTGGCCCATTTGCGGGTTGATCGGGCTGTGAGGCAAGTGCAGCCTGATTCCTAGCCAACTGCAGGGCTGCTTCGAGGGCTGCCATGGCCTCCCTCTGACGACGGTCCATCTTCGCCTGTCTTTCACTTAGCTCCTGGCACTGTCGCTCTATCTCTTGTTGCTGCCGCGCCATAATCTCCGCAGCACTTTCTTGGCTGGCCCTCAAATTGGCCAGTTCATCTTGCAATACCCACAGGGTATTTCTCAGTGTCTCGGAATCCAGTTCCTCCCCATCAAATTCCAAATGTGGCTCATTTTCAGCCATGTTTGGGGGAGGAGGCAGTTGGGATGGTGCAGTGACAGCCGCCTGCCCAGTCTTCTTTGTTGTTTTCGCCATTATTGCTTCAACAATTTCCTATCAAGCTGTCAATGAAAGCACCAGAATGTTGACCCTTGTTTTGATCAACTGACACGGAGTCAAAACACTTGATGTGGATTGATGTGTTGGAATGGATATAATGACAAAATCAGCAAAGAACACAATAAATTATAGTGGTTCGGCCCCAGGAACTGGTAATGACCTACGTCCACTTAAGCTATTATTGATATGAGATCTCAAAGGAGTGATCAAAGAACTAGGGTTCTCTGAGTTTCACCAACCTGAGAGGGATAAAGAATATAATTGTAATACAATAGCTCTAATTCTCTCGTAAGTGTATAACTTCAATTAACCAAAAGCCAAAAGTCCCTTCCTTGAGCTATCTTTCTCTATTTATAGGCTCAAGGAGGATTACATGAATTTTGTTACAGATATTCTCTCCTAATTAATCGGATAATCAGGAATCATAGGAGATAATCTCGGAATTGATTATGATTTACCCAAGATCATCTTGAAATACGCGGAGTATACGACCATGCTGGTCGTAAGGAAACTCCAAACGCTACGCCCGGAGGATCTTACTGGTCGATGGTCGAACAAAACTCTGCCAGGTGTTAGCCACGTGTTTGAAAACGCCTGCCACATCACCCGTGCCTATTTTTTGGATAACAGTAATGATTATATCAATGGACACTTTATGGTTACAATAAAGTACTCAGTAAATATATATCTATAATTCTCAAGCGTTCAATCTCATATTTATAGTGGAATAATCATGAGATTAATAAACATGATTATTGAATCAAAGATTTTTGGTTAATAATCATTTGTTTATTGGACCTTGGAATTATTGGTCCATAGGTCCTTAGAGCGGCTCTATCAACACTAATCAAGGTAAGAGTTGATACAAGCATCAAACTGGGAATGGGCTATATGAGAGAATATTTATTCTTCGGGATAAATGTGCAATTATGGGATAATTGAAGTTGCACAATTTATTATTTCATTTGTGCAATTTTAGAAATTGTGTAGAAATAGAAGAAATTGGTTTTAATCAATTATTTTATTTAAGTGTGAATAGAAAAATAGGGGTAGTCAAAATTCGTTTTGATTATTATATATATTTAATTAATAATAAGATGATAATGGAAATTCAAATTTTGAATTTTGAATTTCGAAATTGAAGTTGTTATCTTTTCCTTAAAATGATGATACCTTATTTTAATTTCTAATTATTAATTAATTAAAATAAAAACACATGAAAAATAAAATTCCATTTTCAGGGATAGTGCCACAAGCATAGGGCTTGGACTGTTCTATGCGTGTAGCACTACTGATGGGATTAGTTAATAGTTTTTTATTTTATTTTTTATTAATTAATAAAACATTTTAAAATGAGTTCTAAAATAGAATGTAAGACTTTTTCTTTTATAATTTTTATTATTAAATATGATTATTTTTTAATTATTATTATGATAATAATGTCTATCTATTCTATATGATAGAAAATAGAATCTACAAGTTTTTAGAGAGAAGAAAAATTATCATCTTTTTCACAAAAGAAAACCCTTTCTTTCTAGCCTTTAATCAAGAGTCTCTTGAGTTGAGAATACTTTTGATTCACAAAATTGATTCTTGTTCTCTATTTTCCCACCCACATCTTGAGGTCTAGAGAACGTCTTGAAAGATCTAGGTGTGAGTACTCTAGCGAAGATAGGAAGATCGAAATATATACGAAAAGATTCAAGGATTCTTGATAGGCTACAAGAGGTAAATCATTTCGTATTATTTTTTACATATACATATTATATATTGATTAACATAGTTCATATTAAAGGATGCTCATATAAAGATGTTTATAGGAAAACAAAATTGTTGTATACAATACTATCATTACCGCAATTTCCACTATGCACTAGGAACTTTTCCTAATAGTATTAACAAAGACATGATATAGTTTGTTCCATTCGGGGAAGCCAAAGGCAACATGTTATATTGAATTAATACCACTGGCCACAAGCTATAGGTTGATGTCATGTTAAAGAAAGGGTTAAACCCATTGTGAGCCTTAAAAAATGGCAAGACAAGCCAAGCAAGAGACGGGCGTCCAAGAGGGGCTTCAAGAAAACAGGACAAGCCTCAACACCAAGTCCATGCCCACCAAGACTCCCAGGGGCGAGCTCAAGGCCCCCCTAAAGCCCAATTATCAATTCGACCGCCTCCTTATAGATTAGGGTCAAGTGTGAGCCTTGAATAATGGCAAGAGAAGTCATGCAAGAGACGGGCATGAAAGAGGTGCTTCAAGAAGTTAGGAGAAGTCTTAGGAACCCCAGGGGCGACCTGGGGCTGACCTGAGGTGGCGACCTCAGGTTGAAGGGGCGAGCTCAAGGCCCCCCTGAAGCCTAAGCATCAATTTGACCCTACTTAAGACCACGGAACGCATGTGAAGCTTCCTAAAGGCTAGGAGGGTTATCCAAGGATCTTAACAACATTGGAGTACGGGCTTAGGACCAACACTGATTTTTAGAGTAAATAAGCATAATAGGTCCATAGAGTCTGAAGGCAAAGTCTCTCCTCAGATTCAAGATATGAGCACCTTACACTTGAGCTCTCAAGGGCTCATCAAGAAATAGAAAAATTAGAGGTAGGAAAAAGGTCTCAGTAGTATAGAGTACGAACCAGACATGACCATCAGGGGAGTGGTGGTCATACTAAGTAAGAGGAGTAGCGGTAGTACAAAGTACTAGGAGTAGGACTACATCCTCCCACGCCTCCAACCACAATGAGGCCCAACAGGCGTAAAGCCCAACACCATTACCGCTTGCGCCATGATCCTCTAAATTCTCGCGTAGTACTACTATTTCTTGGTCTCCTTAAGAACGTTCTTTTACTAAGAGCCACTAGAGCTCCATTATACATAGGGCCTCTTCTTAACTTTAAACGGGGTCAGAAAATTCTTGCAACACCAGACTATTCTCAGAAAGAAATACAAGTTTTCTTCCATTATTCTTCTACGATTTTTCTCTATGTTTCTACCAGTTCTTCTAAGTTCACAAATTTGTTGTTAATTCTTCAAGTTTTCCGATGTTAATCCGTTGACGAGTTGTTACAATCAACACCCATCAAATGGTAACCCCATTCATACACTCCTCGAATCTGCTTCAAATTCAGGGTATATTTTGTCAAAATGCTTCCAAGCATCTCCATCAGCAGGACGACACAATTTCCTAGGTTCATCTTTACGCACCTCTTTATGCCATCGCATATCTTTAGAAGTGTGCTTATCACTAAATAATCTCTTTAGTCGAGCCTTGATTGGAAACTGTGGTAGTTGTTTATGTCAAATTTTATTTCGTACACAACAACTAGACTTGCATACAAGACACAACACAACATTTTCATTTTCACCATAGAACAATGTGCAGTCAAATTGACAAACATCAATTTGCTCATACCCTAAGCCCACTTCACAAAGGAGCTTCCTTGTATAATAATAACTCATCGGGAAATGATTACCATCAGGCAATAGCTCATTTAAACACTTTAAATACTTTATCTATCCACTTGTTCATCATCTTCAAATTCATCAACTTTACCACTGCGCTCAACATGGAAAAATCTTTATAGTTATCATAGAAAGGCGTATGAAGAGACATGAACAAGGCATTGTACTTGCCACCCATATTAAGTGGGGATTCATTGTCAGCGAAATCACTGGTTGGACCGATGTGAAAATATGTACCACCAATAGCATCATGTATGCTAGCAGCCAAATCAGCAGCTGGCTCAACGTCCTCAGCATTCGATAGCACGTCGTCTTGTACATCCTCTATTTGCTCACCATGGAGGTACCTTCTTGTATAAGTACTAAGAAAACCATGAGTGACCAAATGTAGCTTGATCACATTTATGGACTGTGATTTCTTATTTATGCATTGATGACAGGGGCATAATGCAATCCCATTAAAGTTTATAGACCGATATGCAATGCTTATGAATTCAAGAATACCATTGACATATTATACTAACAACTTGTCTGGTGTGTTTATCCAACTACGATCCACGAATCCAACTTCGTTAAAAAAATGGTAACCCCCTTAATTTTTGAAGACTATAATATTATAGTCTTTAACAAAAGATAAAATAAAATTCATTACTAAGTTTGAAATGAATGAAACATTTATTGCTTTTTTTTTGTTTAAGAATATGGTATAGGAGGGTTTATGGATTAGTATATTAGAATAATTATTATGATTTATTTAGCTAATCATATATTTCCTGATATAGGGATGTAGTTGGTTTAGTGTGAAACTTTATTGTATGTTTACAAAATATATTTCTTGGTCTCCTTGAGATCATTCTTGTACTAAGAGCCACTAGAGCTCCCTATAAATAGGGCCTCGTCTAATCTTTAAAGAGGGTCAGAAAATTCTTGTAATTCCAGACTATTCTGAGAAAGATATACATGGTTTCTTCCATTATTCTTCTACGATTTTTCTCTAAGTTCCTACCAATTCTTCTAAGTTCATAAGTTTCTTGTTAAGTCTTCAATTTTTCTGACCTTAATCTGTTGACAAGTTCTTACCGTCAATAGTTTGGTGCCATTTGTGGGAAGAAAAAGTATCAAGCCATTGTTCTTCTATCAATTCCAATAAGGAAAATTGCCAAGACGTTCAAGACGCGAATCACAGGATATTGAGATCCACCTGTACGGAGACCAACTGAGAGCCTCCAGGAAATACCCTCCACTACCAGAGAATGGAGATATATGAGAGGTACATCCAGCCCTTGGAGAAGAGAAACAGGCGTCATCACCAGCTGTCCAACCTAATAAAGGCCATCCAGAATCGGTAGTCCCCCCCCCCCCCCGTAGGTGGCATAGGTACGCATCCTCCTCCTCGACCCCCGACTGCACCGCGCTCCAACCACCGGGATCTAGGTCCCTTTACACACAGGCTGAACAAGAGTCCTCAGGTACACTCTGTAACTTGCGGCTCATGAACTTTCTTCTATGAGGACGAGATATGCAAGTTGTACAAAAAGAACCAAAGGTTGGAAACCACACTGGACAACATGCAGGAAGTGCTAAACGAGCTACTGCAAGGAAAGATGAGCATGCCCCTTGCCAAGCACAGGGAGAAGGAGCGTGGGAGAGAAGAAACCACTGTACCTATAGATGATGGGAGGACCCAACTTTCCACTAGCAACACTCCCTGGAAAAAGCACCATGAAGGCCCAAGGCCAGCGAAGTGCCCCCAAGAGAAAATATAGAGGGACGACGCTGGTCATCGAAACGAAGCTGAGGTCATTTCTAAGGAGACACCTCCTGACCTATGAGAGAAGCTCAATAGAAGGTCAAATGTAAGGAAAATCCCCCCTATGGCCACTCCGGAGGACAAGGGGAAAGGAAAGGCCAAACCATCTGATTTGAGGGAATCCTTGAATTAAAGGAGACAAGAGTTAGACACTGAGATGAGGAGCCTTTGAAGCAAAGTAGTCACCGCATCTGAGGGAATTTTATCTATGATGAGTTCAACTATGAGTCACCTTACAACAGGGAGATTCAAGTTGAAAGACTCCCCGCCAACTTCAAAAAACCTCACATGACCCCCTATAAGGGCATTACGAACCCCAAGTACCATATTGATGCCTTCAACGACTTGATGAAGTTGAGGGGGATCAATAGCACAGCAAGGTGCCATTGCTTCACTTTCACACTAAAGGGGGCTGCATACAAATGGTTCAAAAGCCTAAGGTCAGGAGCCATTAGGTCATGGCAGCATTTTTCTGACGAGATTACACCATGTCGGGCACCAGTCTTGCTAACGTAAAGCAGGGTGAAGGTGAAAGTTTAAAAAGTTATATTCATAGATTCAACATGGAAGCACCTATGGTTGGAAGCCTGACTTGAGAGGAACTAAAAATTGCTATCACCTCTAGAGTGCGTCCAGGCAGCAAGCTATGGGACAATATGCTCAAAAGAAAGGTCACTGACTTAGACGACTTCTACAAAAGAGCATAAAAATACATTTGCGTTAAGGATGGCCACGATAACCTTAAGGCAGGAAAAAGTGAACCCTTCTGCAAGCCCTCGACCCATGAAGTCTCAAATGGTGCAAAGAAGAAGATAGTGTATGAAGGGCCAAGTAATGACCACCAAAGAAAACACAAATGCGCAGGTGAACCCAGGCAAACACCATACACATTATATAAAGACCTAATAGATACTAGGGAACATATCTTCCTCATGAATGAATATCAGGTCCCCTTCAAGAGACCCCGCCGATGAAAAAAGACCAATCCAAAAGGGACCCCAGTAAGTATTGTCCATACGACAAGGATATTGGCAATACCACAGCAGAGTGTACCCATTTAAAAGTGGAAATTGAGGAACTCATATGCATGGGGCACCTTGGTAGATATGTCATAAGGGAAACCCAAAGACCAGAGGATAGGCCAGCCTCACCACGAGCCAGAGAATGAGCCTTGAAAGTACAAGGAGAAGTAAGAACGATATTCGGAGGTCCACGATTTGGAGGAGAGTCAAGAAAGGGACGAGATATGTATGCCAGGGAAGCTAGACAAAGTCCGCCCCCATGCATCATGAGCCTGGAGCAGAAACCCCCGAAAAGTTTTAAGGGAGAGAATGATTCGATCACCTTCATGGAGGAGGATGCCCGAGGGGTTCATTTCCCCCACAACGACCCCCTAGTCCTGACCGTCCAGCTAGCCAATATGAGGGTACATCGAGTCCTCCTGGACAATGGAAGCTCCATGTACATCTTGTATCGCCCCACCTTGGAGAAGATGGGCTTGGGCCTCAAGAACTTGAAACCCAATTATACCTCCTTATATGGATTCATCGGGGACTCAATACAACCCTTAGGAATGATCGAATTGGCCCTCACTATGGGAGAACAACCCAGACAAACTATTGTCATGGTAAACTTTGTCCTAGTAGATTACTACTTCAACATTCAATTTAGTATTAGGGAGACCATCCCTAAGAGAATTGAAAGCGATAACCTCAATATATCATTTAGTTGAGCATGAAAGGGGAACAAAAACAAGCAAGGGAGTGTTATAACACCTCCCTCCACACAACTATAAGGCCACAAGAACCCATGGTGATGGTGATACATGGAGGCACAAACCCACAAGAGCTAGACCCCCAAGTCACAGAGGAGCCTAGGATCGAATCTTTTGAGGAGTTGGAAGAGATTATTGTGATGGAGGAACCATTAAGAAAGTTGAAGGTGGGAAAAAAACCATCAAGGCGACATAAAAGTGAAATTAGTAAAGTTTCTGAAAGATAACCTTGATGTATTTGCTTGGAGTCACAAAGACATGGTAAGGATAGACCCTACAATCATGTGCCATCTCCTAAATATCGACCCCAAGGTAAGACCTGTGAGGTGGAAGAGGCAAGCACTCAACCCAAAGAGATATGCAGCCTTGAAGGAGGAAGTCAACAAATGGATTCATTCGTGAAGCGTTCGACCCAGTAGGGGTATCGAACCTGGTTCTAGTCCCAAAGCCAAAAGGAAAGTGGAGGACTTGTGTGGACTTCACTCACCTCAATAAGGCCTACCCCAAGGATAGCTTCCTACTTCCAAGGATAGATCAATTGGTGGACGTACAGCCGAACATGAGTTACTTAGCTTCTTTGATGCTTATTCTAGATACAACCAAATACCCATGAACCCGACTGACGAGGATCTTATTTCATTCATAACATTTAAAGGACTTTATTGCTATAGAGTGGTGTCTTTTTGGGATGAAGAATGCAGGCGCCAACTACTAGAGGTTGGTGAACAAGATGTTCGCTAATACGATAGGAACGAATATGGAGGTATACATTGATGATATGCTGGTGAAGACCATGAAGGCCAAAGAACTCAACTGGGACCTTAGTGAGATGTTCAACACACTCCGAAGATACAGGATGAAGTTAAATCCACTCAAGTGCACTTTCAGAGTCTTGTCAGGAAAGTTTTTGGTTTCATGATTAACTCCAGAGGCATTGAGGCCAACTCTGACAAAATTAAAGCCCTAGTAGAGACAAATCCACCCAAGAACAAGAAGGTGTAATTTCTAACGGGAAGGGTAGCAGTACTTGACAGGTTAATTTCGAGGTCCACGGAAAATTGACTCCCATTCTTCAACACCATAAAATGAAGCAAAAAGTTTGCTTGGGACGGAGACTGGGAGGAGGCCTTTGCTAACCTGAAAAGTGCGAGAGGCTATACTTGTACTAAGCACTGTCTATGCATGCCATAAGTTTTGCCTGGTCAAAGGAGAGAAGAAGCACCAAGAACCCGTATACTACATGAGTAAATGCTTAGTAGACACGGAAACTCGATACCCAGAAATAGAGATGTTGGCATGCACCCATGCAGTTGCATCGAGAAAGTTAAGGCCCTACCTCCATGCCCATGCAATTGAGGCACTCACTAACTGTTGGGAAAACTTATTCAGGATCTTATTTATTTTCATGTAAATCTTATATTAAACAAATTAATATGAGACAACCTAGAACATGTTTCTATAATTGAATTCAAACAAAAATAATGATATGAACACTTACATTATACGCAGCGGAATGAATAAGTCACTCCTTTAGATTCTTTAACCCGTGAATCCTTTCTCTCGCGGGGTATCACCAAGAAACTGAACCATTCTTCAATTTTCGTCACAACCTTCCAAAGTTTCCTTAGAATCACCTAGACTAGAGTGGGAAATTCTAAACAAATGAGATAGACACAAAAAGAAGAAGAATAGAAGAGAATATTGAAGTTTAGAAATGGACTTTTGTTGTAGAGAGATCCTAAAACCCTAGAATATGAAAAATAGATTTTCAATCGTCTTTTGATCATCTGTTAGATAGTCTTTCTATATCTTTTTTTAACTCTCACTTAGCATTCCTTTTATAGGCTTAATTAGGTTACTTATTTAATTAAAAATTCAATAAAATGATAGAAAATTATTAGGCCTAGGTCGAAATTCCCATGGGCTTTAGGACCGTGAAATTTCCCATTTAATTATAAGCCAATTGGACTTAAAATCAAGACCTATATTATTTTCTATTGATTAATTAATTAAATAATTATTTAAATTCTTTATCAAATTAATTAATTATAATTTAAACTTATTTATTAATTTAGACTCCAATTTGTCTTAATTAATAAATCTGCCATAAAAATCTCTTTTCTTCTCTAAATTGTATAACTCGGTGAAACTATCCAAAATTGACCTGGTAAACTTTGATAACTCTAATTGATAATTAAATCAATTAATTGAAATTATTTAGAAGATTTTATCAAAGGTACAGTGGGGACCATGGGACTATGAAATCAAGCTCCAATAAGTTATCATAAATTTAACAAATAAATTTACTAACTTATTAATTCATCGTGACACCACTAAAGACTTAGAATTACACTCTTGAATTCATATAACGCTCTATAAGACATATAGATACGTTATTAATTATCCATTGTTACAACCATAATTGTCACTCAATCCTCTATAGACAGTCTACAATGAGACGGGACTAAAATACCGTTTTACGCCTCATTGTATTTTATCCTTAAAACACTTAGTTCCTTATAAATGATATTTCAGTAAACTAATATTAATTACTGAAATGAGATCTCCATCATTTAGCACCTTGAACCATACTAAAAGGAAACCATCATTTCATTTCTTCATCAAAAGCTGTAGATGTTCATATCTATTATTAACACTCCCACTCAATTATACTACCAAGTTCCCAGGATGTAAGTATAGGCTAGTCCGTAGAGTAAGTTTGTAATGAACAAGTCAAATAACTCAAATAATACAATCAGTTAGAATACTAACCACTCAGAATTTAGATTGAATTGACCTATTGTGAACTATATGATATGACGAGAATAGATAATAATGGTATGTTTATTAATCTTATCTACTGTCAATATCGGTCCTGTCCGATGTAACAAATACATCAGATCTCATCTACTTTGCTAATGTTCCGGAAAGAACATAACACTGTAATGTGTAAGTAGATCATATCATACATTGGCAAGTTAGTGTAAATCCTATGCACTGACTAATCTTATGACTAACTTATGTTTGAACATAAAATCAGATTTATATTCCACTATGATTACATCACTATAAATATGACTAGTTATATGGTCGGGATTTAATATAAGTTTATATTAAACAAATAATAATGAAAATAAAACATGTGAGCAAAGTGATTGACCTAGTCAAAAAATGATTTCTTTTATTTTATTGATAATAAAATGAGATTACAAAGAAATTGTGTTTTAATTAGGGCATGAAACCCCAACAAACTCCCACTTGCACTATATTGAAACTAATGTCATAATTCTTCTAATCCCATTTCATTGATATGCTTCTCAAATGTAGCTTCTGGTAGTATCTTTGTAAACGAATCCACAAGATTGTCTTCAGATGCAATCTTCATAACCTTCACATCTCCCCTAGCCACATATTCTCGAATAATGTGGTACTTTCTATCTATATGCTTACTCCTCTTGTGACTTTGAGGTTCTTTCGAGTTGGATAACGCTCATGTGTTGTCACAAAACAACACAAGTGGTTTATCCATTTCTAGAATAACACCAAGATCTGAATAGAACTTCTTTAGCCAGACTATTTTCTTAGCTACTTCTGACGCAGCTATGTATTCAGCCTCCATGGTGGAATCTAAGATTGCAGACTGCTTTACACTTCTCCATATCACAGCTCCACCCCAAAGATTAAACACCATTCCAGAAGTAGACTTCCTGTCATCGACATAAGTCTAAAAATCTTAATCGGTGTAGCCTACAGGGTTCAGAACACCACCCTTGTAGATTAACATATAATCCCTAGTCCGCCTTAAATACTTCAGGATATGCTTAACTGCTATCCACTGTTCCAGTCATGGGTTTGACTGATACCTACTCACTACTCCCACTTCATAACAGATGTTGTCTAGTACAGAACATAGCATACATCAGACTTCCAGCTGCCGATGCATAACGAACTTTTCTTATTGCATCTTCCTCTTCTGGAGTCTGGGGAGACTACTTCGTTGAAAGATAAATTCCAAGGCGAGATGGTACGCGTCCTTTCTTGGAATTTTTCATTGAGATACGTTCAAGCACTTTATCTATGTAAGATGCTTGAGATATAGCTAAGAGTTTGTTCTTTCTATCCCTAATGATCTGGATACCTGGAACATAACTTGCTTCACCCAAATCCTTCATCTAGAATTGAGTGTTAAGCCAATTCTTCACATCTAATAATTTCTTAACATTATTTCCAATGAGTAAGATATCATCTACATAAAGAACCAGGAATAACACTATTTGATTTGCCTTCAGTTGGTAAACACAAGGCTCATCAATATTTTTTTCAAAGCCATAGGTTGTGATTATTTCATCAAACCTAAGATTCTAAGAACGAGAAGCTTGCTTAAGTCCATAAATGGACCTATTCAACTTGCAAACTTTTCTTTCTTGTCCAGCTACTTTAAATCCTTCTGCCTAATCCATATAAATGACTTCGTCAAGTTTTGTTGGGAATTGTGCCCTGAAAGCATATGTAGTAGACATTTTTTTTATGAAATAAATAAATGAATTGAATTTGTTATGCATATATTTTATGGACTATATTATTCTGTGATAATATTATGTAAATATTAGAAAAATTCCTAAGTTCATATATGTAATCTCAAACACGTATTGGTACGAGAGGATTGTGTTTGAGATAAATGAACTTGAATAGTTCGCAGTAAAATAAAGTTATGGAATCTTTAGAATAATTACTACAAGTACGGCCCACTAGTATTCTGAATACATGTGATCTAGATCCAGATCACTATTGTGGTAGGACACTTCAGTGGAGGTGCTTTATATATTAGAGAATATATAGAACTGGACTAGATATGTTTATTAATACTTAGTTAAATACCATTTCGAAGTACTAATTAAATATATCAACTGATGATCATATACAAATAGATCTTAATCTTGAAGTTACTATGAACTCCTATTTATGTTATATGAGTTATTTGATTCACTCGTTAGGGTCTGTCAGAATAATCAGGCTAAAAACTTTTGTTTTGGAAACTCATTAATGTAGATGGTTGGGGACATAGTATACAGATATAGAATATATGCCTTCTCACAAGAGATTGAATAATGGTTCTCTTAAGGGTTGACTTTTGGGACTGAAAGGTTATTGAGCTCAAATTCATAATTTAGTTATGAATTAACCTTCACTAGTAAGGTCAATGTTACTTAAGGAAACAAGAGATAATTAAAAGGGTAAAATGGTAATTTTATTCCTAATTAATTATGAACCATTATTAGAGGGTCAATTTGTATGCAATGATTATATCAATGGACGCTTTATAATTATAAAGTACTCAGTAAATGAAATGTCTATAATTACAAGAGTGCAGTCTCATATTTATAGTTTAATAATCATGAGATTAATAAATTAAGATTATTTAATTAAAGATTTTAATTAATAATCTTAAATTTATTGGAGCTTGGAATTATAGGTCCATAGGTCCCCATAGTGGCTATATCAACACTATTCAAGGTAAGAGTAGATATGAAGAGAAAAATAGTTTAAAGACATATTTAAGAAGAAATTTGTTCTTCAGGCCAAATATGCAATTATATGATAATAGTGATTAATTAATTAATTACAAATTAGTTGTAGTTAACAAAATTAATTAATATTTAATTATTATATGATTTTCGAAATTATATTAAATAATTAAATTAATTTCAAATTTTAATTAAATAATTAATTAATTATAATTTTCGAAATTATAATTAATTAAATGTTTATTTTCAAAAATATTGGATTTAATTAATTAGTCGAATTAATTAAATATCTTTATTTGAGTGGGAGATAATAATCTGATAAGTTCAAATTGGATTTGAATTTCAAAGATTAATATTTATTCAAATAATTAATTATATTTGATAATTAGTTAAAAAGATATTTAATTTAAATTTGAATGTAAATTTGAATTAGTTGTCAGGTGGTTAGATCTTATCTGACAAATTAGTTTGAATAAATAATTAAATAAAAAAGAAAAATCAAATATCCCTAAAAATAGGGGTGCTACACGTGCACACACAATCTGTGTACTGCTAATTTTCAGGGATAGGATTTTCGTTTTTATTTATTTAATTAATTAATTAATGGATAATTCAAAAAATTAGTTTTTCGATATTTTCATTAATAAAATTATTAATTAAGTAAAAAGTAAATTGTAAGTTGGTTACAGATTTTTTTTTTTTTAAATTTGAATATTTTCTTCTAAGTATGACTAATCAGAAAATATACAGATAACTCAACCAACCAAGACAACTTAGTCTATTCGCTCTGTGAAAAATAGAACGATATTTTTCTCTCCCTGAAAAATAAAGAACCAATTCTCAAGCCTATTCTCTTGATCTCATGTGTTGATTACATCAAGTAGAATCACAAATAAACTATCCTTCATTCTCTAAGTGCCCACACACTTCTTGAGGTGTAGAGAACGCTTTGGAAGATCATGGTTTGAGTACCTAAGGAGGAGCTTGGATAGGAAGATCTTCTTATTACGAAAAGATAGCAAGGACACTTGATAGGCTTCAAGAGGTATGATTTCTATTCTTATCTTGCTTATGATTAATGTATGTATATTAATGGATCCGCATATTTAAAGGTAGTTTAAATATGTTACAAACATTTTGTTGTAGACTGGGCCAACCCCACCACCTTTCCGATGCGTATTAGGAAACTTGTTCCTAACAATTGGTACTAGAGCGATCATTAATCTATGCATACATTAATTACTGTGTGGGGCATAATATGAATTCTTATGTTATTGTAATATATGTGAATGGATGGATGTATGTATGATTATTGTTTATTCTTAAGGGTCGTTAATTATATGGAGTTTTGGGTTTAGGAATTGTTCTTAAAATTCTAGATGAAAAATGTAAGCCATTTTGGGGCATAGGAATTTTTTGTAATTTAATTTTCTGCGTTACATTATTTGAAAAAATTATGTAAGGACCGAGCCCCGGGTTTCGTGCCCCGAAGCTTGAGCCCTTGTGCACCCATGCGTGCCCAGCCCTTGTGTGTTGCCTGCCCAGCGTGCCCCTGCGCCTCGCCCAGCTGCATGCCAGGGCGCCCCTGCGTCTCGCCCAGGCGCACGCCTGCGCACCCCTACGCGGCAGTCGGGCCGAGGATGACACTCAGGGTCAGGACCCTCCACCTGCCCCACAGAACTGGCAAGAGATGTTTGCTGAAATGGAAGCAAGATTACAACGAACAGAAGAAGAACTTCGACAGAGTAGGCAACAGGCCCCTCCACAGGTCACTAGGCTGCCAATTCAGCAAGTTGTGGCGGCACTGCCGATTAAGCCTGTGATGGAGAACAGGTGGGAACCTTTGTACGAAAGGTTTAGGAAGCAGCATCCTCCCACCTTTGAGGGTGGACAAGACCCACTGCAGGCAGAGCAGTGGATGAATATGGTTTCCTCCATCCTGGATTTTATGAGGGTTGAAGGGAACGAGAGGGTAGCTTGTGCCAGCTACTTGTTCAGAGAGGATGCCCGCATCTGATGGGATGTAGTGGTTCAGAGAAGGAATGTGGTAGTTATGACTTGGGAAGAATTCAGGAACATCTTCAATGAGAAGTACTATAGTGTGGCAGTCCGAGCTGCGAAGGCTGACAAGTTCATCAACCTAACTCAGAACCGATTGAGTGTTACTGAGTATGCTCTGAAATTTGACTGGTTGGTGAAGTTCGAACCAGATTTGGTGCTGACTGATGCGGCAAGGAGAGACAGATTTGTACGGGGGTTAAATGTTATGATCGCCCGTGATGTAAAGATCACCTTGGCTCCAGAGACTACTACCTATGCTCAGGTTGTGGATAAGGCCCTTACAGCTGAGGGAGCCAAGGATCAGATTT
Source organism: Humulus lupulus (assembly GCF_963169125.1). NCBI lineage: Eukaryota > Viridiplantae > Streptophyta > Magnoliopsida > Rosales > Cannabaceae > Humulus > Humulus lupulus. The sequence goes on along the minus strand of NC_084798.1, from coordinate 146,753,592 downwards.
GGAGAAAGAGCATTGTTAGGCACGATGCCAGGAGGACGGTGCCTCCTTCTATTGGATCCAGTTGGGGTAGTGGCTCCAGTGACCAGAAGAGGAAGGCCCTAGATTCTTTTGTTCCTCCTAGCTCGGATAGGAGGGCACGGGGTGCTTTTAGTGGCCGTCAGGGCGGAGGTGACAGTTGGAGGAGTTTTCTAGTGTATCCCCGGTGCAGATGACGACACCAGGGTGAGTGCAAGACCAGGGCTTGTTTTGTCTGTGGGAGTGTCAATCATCTGAAGAAGGACTGCCCACAAGCCAGGAAAGAGGAGCCGAAGCAGGGCGACGGTCTCGCTCCTGCCAGAGTGTTTACTTTGACTAAGACTGAGGTGGAGGCTAGCCCCTCAGTTGTGACAGGTCAGATTTCTAGTGCTGGTTCATCTTTTACTGCATTGATTGACTCAGGAGCTACCCATTCATTTGTATCTGCTAGATTAATAGATCAGCTATGTAGACCTAGTGATTTGTATGCTTGGGGTTTTCGGACTTTGTTGCCAACTGGGCAATTGGTAGTCTCTAGGAAATGGATTAGATCTTTGCTAGTAGAGATAGATGGTAGGGAGTTTTCTGTTGATTTGGTTGAGCTTACGATGGATGACTTCGATATGATCCTAGGGATGGATTGGTTATCGAAGTATGGGGCGACGATTGACTGCAAGCGCAGGATGGTGACTTTTGAACCAGAAGGGGAGGTACCCTTTGTATTTGTGGGAACAGTCAGTGGACCGCGGGTACCTATGATTTCAGCACTGAAGGCTAGAGACCTGATGCAGGAAGGTTGCATAGGATTCCTAGCGAATGTTGTGGATGCCTCTAGGGTTGTGACGGTTGGACCGGGGGAGACCAGATTAGTATGTGAGTTTCTAGATTTAGTTCCAACAGACCTGCCAGGGTTGCCGCCGCAGCGAGAGATTGGGTTTGTCATTGAGTTGGTGCCAGGAGCGGAGCCAGTATCTAGGACACCTTAGAGAATGGCTCCGGCAGAGTTGAAAGAGTTGAAGATTCAGTTACAGGAGTTACTAGATTTGGGGTTCATTAGACCAAGTTTCTCGCCATGAGGTGCTCTAGTGTTGTTCTTCAAGAAGAAGGATGGATCTCTTAGGATATGTATTGACTACAAAGAACTGAATAAGTTGACCATTAAGAACAAGTATCCACTGCCTAGAATCGACGATTTATTTGACCAGCTACAGGGAAAGATAGGGTTTTCCAAGATTGATCTTCGATCAGGTTATCATCATTTAAGGATCAAAGAAGAGGACATACCAAAGACCGTTTTCCGCACGAGGTATGGACACTATGAATTCCTGGTCATGTCCTTTGGATTAACCAATGCCCCAGCAGCTTTTATGGATATGATGAATAGGGTTTTCAAGGACTATCTAGAAAAGTTTGTGATTATGTTCATCGATGACATTTTGGTGTATTCTCCATCAGAGACAGAGCATGATCAGCATCTACGCTTTGTATTGCAGCGATTGAGAGAGCATAAGCTATATGCTAAGTTCAGCAAGTGTGAGTTCTGGTTACCGCAAGTCACGTTTCTGGACCATATTGTCAGTGAGGAGGGGATTCTGGTTGACCCAAGTATGATAGAAGCAGTGAGAGATTGGCCTAGACAGAGCAACATTTCGGAAGATAGAAGTTTTCTGAGATTGGCAGGATATTATCGGTGGTTTGTTGAGGGGTTTTCCAAGATAGCTACACCATTGACAGAATTGACAAAGAAAAAGACAAAGTATGCTTGGACAGACAGATGTGAGAACAGTTTCAAAGAGTTGAAGCGGCGACTGATCACCGCACCAGTGTTGAGTTTGTCGACAGATAATGAGAAGTTTGTGGTTTACTATGATGCTTCCAGACAGGGTTTAGGGTGTGCGCTGATGCAAGCTGGTAAGGTGATAGCCTATGCATCGAGACAGTTAAAGGAGTATGAGCAGAGATATCCCACGCATGACTTGGAATTGGCAGCAGTGGTATTCACACTTAAGATTTGGAGACATTACTTATATGGTGAGAAGTACAAGATATACATCGATCAGAAGAGTTTGAAGTACTTCTTTACTCAGAAGGATCTGAATATGCGCTAGAGACAGTGGCTAGAGTTGGTTAAGGATTATGATTGTGACATCCTATACCATCCTGGGAAGGCTAATGTAGTGGCTAATGCATTGAGTCGGAAAGGCCCAGGACAGTTTTTCAGCTCGAGACGGATATCCGATAAGCTAGTTGAGGAGATGACTAGAGCGTGTATAGAATTGGTGGTTGGCCAATTACCCACCATCACTCTTCAGTCTACACTCCTTGAGAGGATCAAGGAGGTGCAGGGGAAGGATTCCCAGTTGAGAGGTTACAGAGAGAATGTCTTAGTCGGAGTGGCTAAGGACTTATCTATCTCGGATATGGGATTATTGAAGTACAAGGGTTAGATTTGTGTTCCGATGGATTCTGATATCCAGCTAGAGATCTTGGATGAATCGCATACCACTCCCTATTCCTTACATCTAGGTACGACGAAGATGTACCAAGATTTGAGAGCTTTGTATTGGTGGTCAGGCATGAAGAGGGATGTGGTGGATTATGTGGCCAAGTGCTTAACGTGTCAGCAAGTTAAGGCTGAGCATCAGAGGCCGGTAGGGTTACTACAACCTCTAGGGGTTCCAGAGTGGAAGTGGGAAGATATTACCATGGACTTCGTGGTTGGCTTGCCGAAGACCATGGGACAGCATGACTCGGTGTGGGTGATTGTGGATAGGTATACCAAGTCTACCCACTTTTTACCTATCAGGACCACTTATACTGTGGAGCAGTATGTTGAATTATATGTGAAGGAAATTGTTTGACTTCATGGGGCTCCGAGGTCGATAGTATCCAACAGGGACCCCACCTTTACTTCCAAATTTTGGGAGAGTCTGCAGAAGGCTATGGGCACGCAGATACGGTTTAGTACCGCTTATCATCCCCAGATAGATGGATAGTCTGAGAGGACGATTCAAATACTGGAGGACATGCTACGAGCCTGTGTGCTGGATTTTGGGGGATCTTGGAGTAAGTATCTCCCTTTGATTGAGTTCTCGTACAACAACAATTATCAGGTGGCTATCGAAGTGGCTCCCTATGAGATGCTTTATGGGAGGAAGTGCAGGTCACCTATCCATTGGGATGAGACGGGTGAGAGGAGTTATTTGGGTCCTAAAATGGTTCAGAGGACCAATGAGGCGATTGAGAAGATTAGAGCTCGAATGCTCGCCTCCCAAAGTCGCCAGAAGAGTTACTCGGACCTGAAACGTAGGAGCATAGAATTTCAAGTCGGTGACCATGTGTTCCTTAGGGTTTCACCTTTGAGAGGAGTGAAACAGTTTGGTGTTCCAGGCAAGCTGAGCCCTAGGTTTGTTGGCCCCTTCGAGATTCTGGAACGGGTTGGAGAAGTAGCTTACAAACTGGCAATGCCTCCATCCTTATCAGGGGTTCATAATGTATCAGATTTGACACATGTCCTGAGTTATGAGAATTTAGAGTTGGACCAGAATTTGTCTTATGAGGAGAAGCTGGTTTAGATTCTCGACCGGAAGGACAAAGTCTTGCGGAGCAAGACCATCGCCTTGGTGAAAGTGTTGTGGAGGAACAACAAGGTTAAGGAGGCGACGTGGGAACTTGAATCAAAGATGCGGGAGAGATATCCCGAGTTGTTCAGGTAATTTTGAGGATGAAATTTCTGTAAGGAGGGGATAGTTGTAGCGACCCAAATTTGCTAGTAAGGCTTGGGGCCTTGATTAGCGTTTCTCGAGGGCAATAATTGTTATATTGTATTAATATGTGAATTTAATGAATATGTAATTAGAAATGCATGTTTAGGTGAATCAAATATGCATGTCGGCCCCATTTGGTTGTTAGGGGCATACTTGTAATTTTAGCCCGTTGAGGGCATAAATGTAGTATTTGTATATATTGTGATTTATACCACGTGTCAATGGTGATATAATTGTGATCCATGTTCCGAGACGGTCCTAGGGAGTTGTTTCGCTAAAAGTCACAACGGGGTTAAATACCCAACTCGGGCAAAGCCTAGGGGTATTTTGGGAATATTATAACTTGAGTATGAGAATTATTGAGAAATGGTTAGTGGCACATTGATAACTTGGGTAACAATAGGTAACTCTTGGGGATAGTTGTTTAAAGAGGGAAAGTGGTATTCTTGCAAGATATTAAGGAAAAGTCTAGGATGCCCTTGAGGATTAGCTAGAATCTAAGTTAGAAAGGGGGCAATTGGGTCATTTGGGTTAGGTGATAGATAAGCTTTGGCTGAGGGAAAAGTTAGAACGTTCTCACATTTTGGCTTATGCAAGAATTGTGTTTTGGGAGCTCTAAAGAGAACTAGAAACCAAGAAGGAAGGAAGGAAGATCTCTGGAGTTTTGTGGGATCAAGAGGGGAATCAAGCCAAGGAAAAACTAGAGGATTATTCTGCATATTGAGGTAAGTAAATCTGAGTAATTATTTTGTAGAACTCAGCTAAGAATTTTATGGTTTGAGAGTTGAATTGTGTGTTGTCTTGTGGATTATTAGAGTGAAGTTCATATTGGGATTAGTGGAATTGAGCTTGGAATTGGATAGGGAAAGCAGCTCAAAGTCGAATCTCCATTTGAGGTGAGAGTTTCATGCATTTATGAGGTTATGCTCTGTTATGGTTTAAGTTTTATGAAGTTTTAAACCATTTGGTGAATTATGGGTTTGAATGTGTATTTAAGCTAGTTGTTGTTGTTTCTGGGTTACCATACTGTCTATTTGGCGTTTTAAGTTGATTTGGGACTTGGGAATATCTTGGGGTTGATTTGGAAGAGTTTTGGCTTGGGAAAATGTTGGGGAAAAACCCAGTTTTCTGGGTTCGCGTATGAGCGCTGCGGCCCTGTTCTTCCGCACCACAGCGCTAGGTTGAATCAGGAGGAGGGCATCATTCTCGGCGCTGCGGCCCCTATAGGGTTGTGCCGCGGCGCTAGGCCAATTTCTAGGCAGGGGAAAAATTTGTTTTTAGGGTTTTGGTTTAGAGGGCTTGGGGGACGCTTCCGCTACCTTGTGCGGGGAAACGGGGGGGTCTCGAGAGCACGGGATTGGTTCTGGGAGATGATTATGAATTGATCAGTAATGAGAGTGCTATGTATGTGTTGTGACTAGTTTTCTAGTGAGGCTCGGGTTAGGGGACACAGGTAAGAAAACTAAAGTACCCATAGAGCAGGGCGAGGCCCTAATTGTGTTACAGGGCACGACCCTATATGATTATGTGTAGGGCATAGCTCATTGATTATGTTAATATGTGTTTAATTGTTTGATTAATCATGCTATGTATGCATATATGTGATTGAACGGCATAGGCCGGGAACGGCGAGGGCCAGGAACGGCAAGGGCCGAGAATGGTGAGGGCCGAGAATGGAAAGGGGGCCGGGAGTAGCGTGTAGCACACGGAGTGCGAGTTGCCAGGGTAACACCCTAAAGGATACCTGGGATATCCTTACGGTATAGACCGTGAACCCAAGGCCTAGTAAAGCGCCTGTGACGGCACAGCCGTATGTGTTTAGCCTATTGGCGGATTTGTTTTGTGTTGAGTAATTGATATGCATACGTAATCTATAATTGTGGAGTTTTCTTGCTGGGCTTCGGCTCATGGGTGCTCTGTGGTGCAGGTAAGGGCAAAGGGAAAGTTGACCAACCATGAGTATGGGGAGCGTGAGGCAACGCGTACATGTTTGGTCTGCCTGGTCACCACTGCCAGGGGTATTTTTGGGAGATGCTTTGTATTGAAACCTATTTTGTCGTTTAGTCGACTTTAAACATATTTTGAGTTATAAATAATTATAAGCAGCATTTTTTTTGGATCCCTAATGTAAAACACTTATAATTTTCAATGAATGATTACATTTTCAAATGATGTGATTTTAATTCAGTTTAGTCACACTTTTGGGCTAAATGCTTGGTTAGCAAGTTAAATGCACATTTTAAACTCACTTAGTAACGACTCTAAGGTAGTAGGGCGTTACATGTGAGTACCTAAGGAACAGCTTGGATAGGAAGATCGTTCTTATTACGAAAAGATAGCAATGACACTTGATAGGCTTCAAGAGGTAAGATTTCTATTCTTATCTTGCTTATGATTAATGTATGTATATTAATTGATCCGCATATTTATAGGTAGTTTAAATATGTTACAAATATTTTGTTGTACACTGGGCCAACCCCACCACCTTTCCGCTGCGCATTAGGAAACTTGCTCCTAACAAGCTTCCCATTTAGAAAATTTGTCTAGACGTCCAGTTGGCAGGTCTCATAGTCGACAGCGGCTGCTATGGATAAGAGAATGCGAATGGACTTGAGCATGGCTACCGGACTAAAAGTTTCCTCATAGTCCATGCCTTCTCTATGGGTATAACCCTTTGCCACTAATCGAGCTTTATAAGTTTCAGTGTCTCCATCAACACCTCATTTCTTCTTGTATATCCACTTGCACCCAATGGCCCTAAAGTCACTAGGTGATTCCACAAGATCCTAGATTAAATTTGAGTACATGGACTCCATTTCCTATTTCATGGCTTCGAGCCATAGTTCCTTTTTAGGGAAAGTCGTTGCCTGTTTGAAAGACAACAGATCATCGTAGAAGTAAACACTTTCTTTTCTGAATGACTATAGAAAATTTCACCTTGAGTGCCTTTAGGATAGCCAAAAAACATGCAAACTTCGGTTCACGGTTCTAGCTTTTCTTCCATTTTCCTCAAGACATGGGCGGGATACCCCCAGATTCTATAATGGTGTAAAGTAGGTTCACGACCATTCCAGCATTCTAAAAGTGTTTTGGGAATTGATTTTGATGGCACGACATTGAGAATGTCATTCACGGTTGCAATTGCATGTCCCCAGAACGAATTTGGTAGAGTTGAGTAACTAAGCATGCATCTAAACATTTCTAATAAAGTTCTATTCCGGTGTTCCACTACACCATTTTGTTGCGGAGTACCCGGGGCAGTAAGCTGTGATAAAATCCCATGTTCAGTTAAATGATCTTGGAACTGCATATCCAAATATTCTCCACCCCTATCAGATCGCAACATCTTTAACGTTTTACCTAGTTGGTTCTGAGCCATAGCTAGGAATTCTTGAAACCTTGAAAATGTTTCTAATTTCTAATGCATTAGTTAAAGACATGAGTATCTAGAGTAATCGTCAATGAAAGTGACAAAATACTCAAAACCACCCCTGGCTTGTACATTCAAAGGTCCACAAATATCTAAATGAACAAGTCCAAGTGATTCCTTGGCCCTATCACCCTTTGCAGAGAATGGATGCTTGGTTAGTTTGCCTTCTAGACAAGATTCACAGACAGGTAATTCACCTAAGGTGAGTTCCCTCAAAGGCCTGTCCTTTGTAATACTTTGAATTCTATCATAGCCAATGTGACCTAGTCTCAAATGCCATAAATACGTCATGTTATCATTATCGGTCTTTTGACGTTTGTTGGTCCTAGGTTTAGCTACTTTGAATAAATCATTATTAAGAGCGAGGGGTTTGTTAGGTCACAGAATATAAAGCCCGTTTTCCAAACATGCTATACACAATTGCGATCCATTGAAAGAAAACTTGTCAAAGTCATAACAAATTGTTCTAATTGCAACATGTAAACTAAAATTAAATTTCTACTAAAATCCGAATAAAAAATACTTCTTTCAAAATTAAATATTTATTTCCAAACTTCAAGCTGGCTCTTCCTCTAGCGTAGACTATAACAAACACTCTATTCCCAACTCTAAGCTTTAAGTCACCTTCATCCACTTCCCCCCACGATTCAAGAAGTTGTAAAGAATTACAAACATGGTTAGTTGATCCAGAATCATTAATCCAAACAGATTTATCATTCTCTAAAACACATGTTTCTAAGATAAATGAACTATAATCATTACCTTTATTTTTTGCTGCTAGAAACTTGGGGCAATCCTTTTTCCAATGCCCCTTCTCATTGGAATGAAAGCACTTATCTTTACCTTTCTTGTTCTTCTTTTTCTTCCCCTTAGGCATCTGTGCACTAGGTTGTGCACTTGTCTTTGCAGCCTTTGCAGGCCTGGGGTTCGTGTTTTGTCCATCTTTCCTTTTGTTTCCAGCTTTCGAAGACGAAGCTTGGTTAGCTTCAGTCTTAGCTGGATCAGCACAGGCAACAATAGTCTTCTTTTCTCCTCCCTTAATAGGTTCTCCCATGATAGACTCAAAAGTATGAAGCTCGTTCATGGGCTGCATCAGACCATAGTTGAGTTTATTCAACACATAGTTGGTGGTGAACGGCAGGAAAGCTGAAGATAGATTGTTGAGGATTATGCCGATTTGAGTTTCCTCATCTATTGTTGCTCCATGTAGTTCAACTTCCTAAAAGTAATTTGTCATTTTGATCAGATGATCGCGAACATGTTGAGACGGTGCCATCCGAGAATTGGCATATTTCTTGGTGGCCTCAAAACGAGTCTGTGTTGACTTGGCACCAAACATGTCTTGAAGCTGATCCATTATTTTTTTTGGCCATCTCAACATTCTCCATCTTTTTCTTGAGAGTGTCGACCATACTAGTCAACATGTATTACCGTGCCTAGTTTTTAGCCGCCTGCCAATGCTCATACTTATCCCTTACAGACTTGGTAGCTCCTTCAGTTGGAACTTCCGGGGATTCCTTAGTCATGATGAACTTGGAGTTGTCACCAATCAACACTATGTTGATATTCGTATTCCACTTAAGAAAGTTTTCTCCACTGAGTTTCTCCATCAAAAGTTGAGAAAGGATGGGAGTAGACACAGCCATACTTAAAACTACATATTATTAATAAAATATAAATCAACCACTTTTGCTCAATAAAACTTCTATTCACTCTAATTTCAAGAAATAGCACAACATATACCATAAATATGTAAGATATGGAAAAAATACCAAAATAATCATATCTTTATTTCTCTAGGTTTTTAACTATTCTAAGATAGCGTTGCCTGGTTGGTGATACTCAAAAAAATATCATTAGTTAAATAGAGTTGTAAACTCATTTAGTAATGGACACCATTATTAACAACCTACTATTCGATCAAAATAAGGAAAAAAAATCTCTTATTTTATGAGCCAGACCCACGGTTTCGATAATCAATAGATTTAGTCCTAGTAGTCACCGTAGGGGTGAGTCTAGTAGACTTTGACCTATAATTATCTATCTTTTGAAATCTAACATTGTCAAAATAACTAATGAACACCTTCCGTAGGGGGACGAATCAAAGTGTCTCAAGGCCTCATTAAGTTATTGACCTTGTTAAACCAAAGGTGGAGATTGAATATCATTCTTAAAATAAGTTTATTATAAAAATAAAATTTTTATTATTAATTTTCGAAAAATTATTGACTATGGTTCTCAAAAATTTTGTAGAATTAAATTTTTAAAACCAAAGTTGTATAATCTTCTATTAATTCTAAAGTGTCACATTGAAACAAATTCAATTGAATTAGAATTAATTTGTTGCTAATCAATATTTAGGTTTAACTATTATAATGAACTTATACAATTAAGTCCAACTCAGGCAAATAGGCCTTAACAATTGGGCTTGTATGGAGGAAGGCTGGGTCGAGTATGTTGTTCCCACTACTAAGGCCCCCATACTTCCATACAAGGTCCAAAAGACAGGAATTTAAACTTTTGTTTTATAAATTGTTATTAATTGATTAGGCTCACTATAGTCATGCAAAGTAAATGAGCTTTCACAAGTGGAACCACCCACAAGAAAGGAATTTAAACTTTACATTTTATAATGGACCCAAATAAAGCCTATCATTTTATGAATGTTTTATTTAGCAAAATCCATATATTAGTCAAACATATGGGCCACTATATGCATCTAAGCCCAATTGCACAAATACCACATATAGTGCAAACACAAATGTTATAATTGGATGGGCCTAATCATGTTATTATATAAGCAAGGTTTTGAATTTATGCAAAACTACCACAATTTATTTCATTTGCAAAAATACCACAATTAATTTACTAGAATTTATCCAAAAATTCGAATTAATTAAATTTTTGCAAAAATAAATAAGTCAATTTAAATTAAATTTATCAACAATTAACAAAAATTAATTTAAATTTCATTTATCAAAAATAAAAGAAGTTTAAGCCATTTTGAGAAAATATTAATTTAATTTAAATAGGATCTATTAACAATTAACCAAAGTTAGTTTAATTCTCATTTATTAAAAAATATTTTATTAATTGGTTTGAAAAACGTGATATTTTTAAAAAATTTAACCAGTTATAAATTTTTAAACAAATATCACTAGCTGTTTTTGAAAAAATATCTTAATCAATTAAATAAATTCAAATCAATTAAACAAATTCAAATATCCATAAAAATATCTAGTCAACAAATTTTCAAATAATTTAAATATTAAAATCCATAGAATAATCATATATTAATATCTTCAAATATCAGATTTCAAAAAAAAAAATCAAGTATTAAAAAATATCTTCAATATCTGATAACTTAATTCTAATATTTTAATATATAAAAATATTTAAAATTAATTAGTTAGCATATTTTTAAATTTGAATTTGAATCTTTGTAGAAAATATCTATTTTTTAAAAGATCAAGCAACAAAAATATCGTATTTCAAAAAATATATTTTTAAATAATAGAAAAAATCTGATATTTTTCTATTAAACCATTAAAAAATACATTCAAAATTCTAATTTAAGAAAAAATTTATCGCATGGCGCAGCCAATGAAAAGGTAGCCGCGGCCAGAGCCCAAAAATTTAAGAAAAATTAATCGCATGTCGCGACCAGTGAAAAGGTGGCCGTAACCAAAGCCCAGCAAAAAAATTTAATAAAATTTTGTGTAATTTTTCAATCCAAAAATGTTTTCTAAATAATTTTTACCATGTTTTATATCAAATAAAGTATTATATAAAAATTATTTTCAAAGAAAACACAACAAAATAACCCAAATATGCTAATGATCACATAAGAATCAATATACTTCATAAAAAAACATGAAATCCATCCAATTATTCAACACATCAATTAATTAAGTTTTTACCATGTTCATGCATGAAAATAAATATTACCAAAGGCTCTGAGGCCAGTTGTTGGGAATACTTATTTATGATCTTGTTTATTTTCATGAAACTCTTATATTAAACAAATTAATATGAGAGATAGTAGAACATGTTTCTATAATTTAATTCAAACAGAAATAATGATAAGAACACTTACATTATACGCAGTGGAATGAATAAGTTTTCTTCAGTTTCTCTAACCCTTGAATCATTTCTGTCGCATGGTATCACCAAGAAACTGAATCGTTCTTTAATTTTCTTCACATCATTCCAAAGTATCCTTAGAATCACCTAGAATAGAGTGAGCGATTCTCAACACATGAGATAGATACAAAAGGAAGAAGAATAGAAGAGAATATTGAGGTTTAGAAAATGACTTTTGTTGTTGAGAGATTTTAAAACCCTATAATATGAAAAATAGATTTTCAGATCGTCTTTTGATCTTATGTCAAATCGTCTTTCTATATCTTTTTTTAATTATCACTTAGCATTCCTTTTATAGGCTTAATTATGTAACTTATTTAATTAAAAATTCAATAAAATAATAGCCAATTATCAGCCCTAGGTCGAAATTTCCATGGGCTTTAGGTCCGTGAAATTTCTCATTTAGTTATAAGTTTGTTGTACTTAAAATCAAGGCATGCATTATTTTCTATTGATTAATTAAATAAATAATTATTTAAATCCTTTATCAAATTAATTATTTATAATTTGAACCTTGATTTAACTTATTTATTAATTTAGACACCAATATTTCTTAATTACAAAATCTACCCTAAATTTTATTTTCTTTTCTAAATTGTATAACTTTGTGAAACTATCAAAAATTGACCTAGTCAACTTTGATAATCCTAATTGATAATTTAATCAATTAATTGAGACTATCTGGTTGATTTTATCCAAGGTATAGTAGGGACCATGGGCCTAAGAAATCAAGCTCCAATAAGTTATCATAAATTTAACAAATAAATTTACTAACTTATTAATTCATCGTGACTCCACTAAAGACTCAGAACTGCACTCTTGAATTCATAGAATGCTCTATAAGCAATATATATACGTTATTAATTATCCATTGTTACAACCATAATTGTCACTCAATCTTCTACAGACGGTCTACAATGAAATGGGACTAAAATATCGTTTTACCCCTCATTGTATTTTATCTTTAAAACACTTAGTTCCTTGTAAATGATATTCAATAAACTAAAATTAATTACTGAAATGAGATCTCTATCATTTAGGACCTTGAACCAAACTAAAAGGAAACCATTATTTCACTTCTTCATCAGAAGCTATAGATGTTCTTATCTATGATTAACACTCCCACTCAATTATACTACCAAGTTGCCAAGATGTAAGTATGGGCTAGTCCGTAGGGTAAGCTGGTAACGAACAAGTCAAAGAACTCAAATAATACAATCAGTTAGAATACTAATCACTCAGACTTGAGATTGAATTGACCTATGGTAAAATATATGATATGACTAGAATTGATAATAACGGTATGTTTACTTATCTTATCTACTATCAATGTCGTTCCTGTCTGATGTAACAAATATATCCGATCTTATCTACTTTGTTAATGTTCTGGAAAGAACATAACACTACAATGTGTAAGTAGAACATATCGTAGATTGGCAAGTCATTGCAAATCTTGTGCACTCACTAATCTTAGGACTAACTTATGTTTGAACATGTAATCATATTTATATTCCACTATGATTATGTCACTATAAATATGTAAAGAACGCCCTAGACTAGTACTTAATAAAACATTCACATATCATTGGTCCATAAAGAAAAACCACTTTTTTAAAGGTCTCAGTGGGGACTTGCTTAAAACAATGAAAGTTGGGCCCATTAGTTTAAAAAGAAAATATGAGTTTTTATGCAAAGTTCAAAAGAAACAATATTAAATAATTAAGTCCCACTGATAATTTAGAAAGTCTCTTAAAACATAACATAATTAAAATGGTGTCCTAAAGTGATCATTTATTCCGTCCATAGGATACCCCACGCCATACACCCTACGATGATAGAACTCCTCACGTCACTACGCGTGCCACAGAGAAATCCTATTTGCTACCGGGATGGGAAAGTAAGGGGGTGAGCTAAAAGCCCAGTAAGGAAGTACAAACAATAAGCAAGTAAAGATACAACAAATACAACCACTATCGTTCATCTTAAACATCATGACATCATAGCATATCATAACATTATCGTAACATAACATCATAGCATATCGTAATATTATTGTAACATATCATCATAGTATATCATAACATTATCGTAACATATCATCATAGCATATCATAACATTATCGTAACATAACATCATAGCATATCATAACATTATCGTAACATAACATCATAGCATATTCATACAGCATTCATGGTGAACATGGCCCGCTTACTTGTCCATGTCACCCTATGAGGTAAACAAGAGTCGCTGGTCCTTGAATAACCTCGCCGTGTCCGCCCTAGGAGTTACGTCTTTATATCCTTAGTAACTCGGGTTACGTCTTCATATCCTTAGCAACCCATTTGATGTGTCGCGTTCATCACACTAACATCCATTCATAAACATATCATATTCATACAAGTCACATATCATCACATTATGGCATTCATAATTCATAACAATTCATTTATACAATAGTCTTACCATTCATAGCATAAAATCATAGAATCTATCTAACTTCCTTACCTCGGGTCCGAGCTAAGAAATTTCACAACCTCTCAAAGAGCCTATACCATAACCAAAACAACATTTCTTAGGTTAATAAAATTACTATTTTTCCCTTCCATACAACTCATGTGTGCATGGGCCATGCACACATAATAAGAGTTACACACAACATGCAATTATTCTTAACTACATATAAATCCATAAAAGAATAATGCTCATTTTACCTATTTTACATGCATGATCTTTCTATAAAAACCACATTGTTGAGTAATAGACATAATTTTGGACGTAAAAGTAGATTTCCATGTAACATGCATACATGGAAACATTGCGTAATTTAGACGTTTTAAAAACGATAATTCTACATGTCTTACTTCTATCGTTTTTAAAAATTAATAGACTTATAACATGCTTTATTTCTCTTAAAATTTCTAGATTGGTTAAATTTCTCAAAACATTATTTTATTTTATAAAATAATTTTATTTAGCTTAAAAAAATTAAAACATGTGACAATTTCATTTATTATTCTCAAATTACAAAGAAATAACAAAATCTTGGAATTTAATTAAAATATCTATGATTAATATGTTTCTTTAGAAAATCAAATTTGATATTGGTTAATTGTGTTACATAAATGATGTGAGAAAAATATATTTGTAAGTGTGGGAAAATATATTTTATTTAAATTATTTAAGACTTAATTTTATGTAACATAAATCCATATGTGACAATTAAATAATCATTTTTAACATTTTAAACCAAACTTTCAGCCACTATTTAATTTCTTTAAAAAAAATCACAAATAAATGGATTCTAAATATTTTTCTCAATCAAAATAAAGAAAAATCATAACTTATCAAAATATGCATTCATACCATATTAAAATACCACTTTTAATATTATCATAATTTAGGGTATTAATTTTATTTCAAATACTCATCAAATTCATTTTATTGAAACACTTCACATTTTTTTAAAAAAATTCCAGCAACCATTTTTATCTTTAAAAATCACCATATTCAATTTAAAACCTCATATTTTTATAAAAATACAATAAAAATTCTGTAAGTATTTATTTGAGTAAAATATCATTTTATTGTGACTTAAAATACCCTTTTTAATTTCATAAAACTAACATAACATCAAGGACATTACTTATGCATGCAAATCATTTTTTTATCAAACTTTTACCCAATTATTTACAAAAATCAGCAAGCTTAATTTCTCATGAAATTCATCATTTATCTAAAAAAATTCACATAAAATCATACATGTCCAAAATCTCATCATGCTCTTATTATATACATAATTCTAAGAATATTAGTAACATATGTACATGCAATCTTATAAAATCCCATTTGTTTCTATTCCATTGAATCTACACATGAAATCCAACAAGACACTAACATACATTAATTCATAAACACCATATTCACATATGCCTTTATATTAACCTAACATATTTCTATCATTATTTTCATGCATCTTATAATTTATTCATTCACAATATCACATGCATCCTATCAAAATTTCATGGATCCAAATAGCAAGATTTCCAATTATCATTTTATCCAAATTACATAGGTCCTAAAACATGGATCTAATATATTGAAAAGCATACAACATCAAACAAAATATCAAGATGATCCTTAGGTATGCCTAGGCCAAAACCCCATATTTGCATTCATAAATTACCACTAATCATTATACATAGGAAATCAACATCATAACCCTTTTATACAATAAACCATGAAACCCTTTGTTGGCGCGGTTCTTCGCCAACAGGAAATTAAGAGAAAGAGAGGAAGGGATTAGTGCTGAATGTAGAACCGTAACAGATATAAGATCTTAGTGAACGAAATAGGTGACTCAAGACACGTTTTTAAGTGGTTCAAAGGTTAAAATCCTTCTACTCCACTAGTCAATATTATTGATATGTTCTGGGTATTTGGTTACAAAGTATATCTCTCCAGAGACTATTTTTTCCAACCCTTATCAACTCCCAGGGTCTCCATATTTATAGGAGAAGGCACCTGGAAGTTGGTTAGGAGGGCATCCCGTGACCTTCTTATTTGTCATATCAACTCTGTGACCTTCATGATTAATTCCTAAACCTGACACATAAGTATGGTCAAATCGATAGGTAAGGAGATGATGGGCCGCACGGCCCAACCCAGCCGTGGGTGTCTGAACACGCACGTTCCTGCAACGTGTCCGAGAAGTCAGGGAGATATCGGACACGTGATGTCAGATATATGCACGTTTATCTTGCATGTGTTGACTTTACAAGGGGTCATAACCTCCATATCTAGCTCGTACCACGAGCTGTGCATCTGACCCGACCTTCAGCCTTCTGATTCCTTGCTCCAGTCTTGGGAGTCTTGGCGAGTCCTTGAGGATTCCTCGAGCTAAAGGGGGGTACGACCTCAAGACAGGAGCTTCGACCTGGGGGATGTTTATGGACTAACCATGATTAGTCCGAAGCTCGGCCTGCTAATCAGCCCGTGGGAAAAACAGGGCGTACACCCTTCATGCAAATCAAACAACTTATTATCAACAAGATATCAAGAACACAAAGTACCCATTTTTCCTACCCAAAACATAAATCCCCTTCAACCATAATCCCTCTAATAATCTATTCATCAAAACCAATAATCACAAAATTTAGGGAGGGATTTCAATACCTCTTCTTGATAGAAAATCAAGAATCCAATCCAATCAAGAGTCCAATAACCTCCTTGCTCAAACCCTAGGGGTTGTATATTTTGAATAATCAAGATGGAGAAGAAGATGAACAAGGTTAGAGACAACCCAATCAAAATACTAGATTAATTATAAGGAAAACAACCAAAAACCTTACCCTAGCTTGAACCCTTTTTCTTCTTCTTCTTCTTCTTCTTCCTTTCTTCTTCTTCTTCTCTCTAGAAAATATGGCAGCCCTTCCTTCTCTCTAGCACGCCACTCTCTCTCTCTCTATCTATCTTCTCTCTAGGTCACGGCCAAATGGCCTATTTTCTCCATAACCCCTTTTTAAATTCCCATTTTCCCCATAAATTTATTACTAAAATGATGGTACTTTCCCTAATTAACTCATCCAATTAAGCCTAAAATCCTTTATAATAAAGATTGATTTATTTGAATTAAAATGGTCAAATTTTCCCTTACCCAAAATGTGCTAAAATTCCCCAAAATCATCTCTTAATTGATTGAAAAATATAAAGGAAATAAATCACTTCCTTTTCCCACACCAAACCGTCCACTCTTCCCATTTCCCTTTTTATTATTATTTTTTTAATTAATTTAAATTACTCAATTATATCAAATAAATGGAAATTATAAAATGTGTAGAAAATCCACACATGTGCATCTTATTACCATATACTTGCACACACTAAATCACTAGGGTGCATCACCATCTACCATGCACCTTAGTGCATTCAACCAAATCTCACATAATCACATCAATTGTCACACTTATTTAAAATGTAACACTAATAGTAGAATAAACATGTTACACAATTATTCACTTATTAAAATAAATAACCAAACAAACAATTAACAAATTTAAATTCAAAATGATTATACCAAACAATTCTAAAAATTAAATAGAATAACAAACAATCAAATAAAACAAACAACAACTAAATAAAATATAAAACATTTAAATAAAATAATTCATCACACTTAACATTTAAATAAAATAAATCACAAAATTTAAATAATCTAAAAAAAATTTGGTGCACTACAAAATATGATAAGCTATATGCCCAGGATTTAATAGAAGTTTATATTAAACAAATAATAATGAAAATAAAACATGTGACCAAAGTGATTGACCCAGTCAAAAAATGATTTCTATTCTTTTATTGATAATAAAATGAGATTACAAAGAAATTGGGTTTTAATTAGGGCATAAGACCCCAACACTAACAACCCCTTGATTCAAGTCTTACACAAACTTGAAACCTTGGGAAGACTGCTAAAATGATCAATTGAGTTGAGTCAATTCAACATCACCTATACCCTAAGGGCCTCCATTAATGGGTAGGTGCTTGTAGACTTCATAGTAGAGTTCACCTATCGGCCCAATGAAGAGGGAGAGGTAGAATAAAATGAATCACTTTGCATGGAAGAAGAAAGAAAGCTCGAGGAGTGGAGTCTCCATGTAGATGGAGTGTCCAACGAAGGGGGAGCTGGGGCAGGCATTGTGATGACTGGGCTCGAGGGGCACAAGATGTATTGTGTGATAAGGTTTGGATTTGAGGCTTCAAACAATGAGGTAGAGTTTGAAATACTTGTAGCTGGTTTGTGGTTTGCCAAGGAACTGAAAGTAACGCATTTGCACATTTTTAGCTACTCACAATTGGTAGTGTTTCAGGAGAGAGGTGAGTATCAAGCGAGGGCCCCCAAGATGGCTGCATACATGGCAAGGGTAAAAGGCTATTTGGATCATTTAGTTGGGTATACCATAGACCAAGTCCCAAGAGAGAAGAATTCCAATGTCGATGCTCTCACAAAGCTGGCCTCCACCAAGGACGAAGATACGCTCGAGTCTGTAGCTGTGGAATGCTTATCAAAGCTGAGCATCACAGAAGCGGAGGTTTGCATGGTCAACACCCACAGAGAGTTGTGGGTCGACTCGATTATGAAATACCTGAAAGATGAAACTCTACTGACATACAAGAAAGAACCTCGGAGGTTAGCATAGATAGTTGTGTGGTACACCTTAGTTGATGGAGTCTTATAAAATAGGGGCTTTTCTGTCCTGCTCCTGCAATGTGTTGGTGAGGATAAAGCAATGAAAGTTCTGTATGAGATACACGAAGGCGATTGCGAAAACCATGCAAGTGGGCAGTCCACGACCAAGAAAGCCACGAGACAAGGGTACTACTGGCCCTCTATGGAGAAGGATGCTAGCGACTTTGTAAGATGGTGTGCCAAATGCCAGAAACACACAAACCATCCCCGACAGCCCCCAAATGAGCTGGTTAGCCTGACCATCCCTTGGCATTTTTCTATTTTGAGAATAGACCTGATTGGCGCCCTCCCCGTGGGTAGAGGGGGAGCAAAGTACACAATTTTAGTGGTGGATTACTTCACCAAGCGTGCTGATACAGAACCTCTGGTCAAAATAACGGCCAAGTCCATCGTTTGTAGATATGGAGTGCCATACAAAATCATTTTTGACAACGGCACTCATTTTGAGGGGGGAACATTTGAGGAGTACTGTAAGGAGAAATTTCTCAGTTGTCGTACATCCGCAAGCCAATGGGTAAGTGGAGGTCATTAACAAGGTTCTCAAGAAGAACCAAAAAATGAAGATAGAAAAACTGAAGGGAGCCTAGGTCGATGAGCTACCCAATGTGCTTTGGCTCTATAGAACCATGCCGCGCTCGACTAGCGGGTAGACCCCTTTCACCTTAGCATATGGATGTGAGGCTGCCCTCCCGATGGAAATAAGGATTAATTCTTTCTGGGCACAGGCATACAAGGACCAAGTCAACCATACGACAATGGCTGAATATTTAGATCTGTTGGGGTTTTATGCCCTAATTAGAACCCAATTTCTTTGTAATCACATTTTTAATTTTTGACTTGGTCAATCACTTTGCTCACATGTTTTATTTTCATGATTATGTGCTTAACATAAAATTCTATCAAATCTTGAGCATATAGCTAATCGTATTTATAGTGACGTAATCACAGTGGAATATAAATATGATTATATGTTCAAATATAAGTTAGTTCTAAGAATAGTAAGTGCACGAGATTTACACTGACTTGCCAATCTACGATATGATCTACTTACATATTGTAGTGTTATGTTCTTTCCAGAACATTAGCAAAGTAGATAAGATTTGATGTAATTGTTGCATCAGACTGGACCGATACTGACAGTGGATAGGATAAGTAAACATACCGTAATTATCTATTCTAGTCATACCATTTATTTGACCATAAATCAATTCAATCTTAATTTCGAGTGGTTGGTATTCTAACTGATTGTATGATTTGAGTTCTTTCACTTGTTCGTTACCAGCTTACCCTACGGACTAGCCCATACTTACATCTTGGGAACTCGGTATTATAATTGAGTGGGAGTGTTGATCATAGATATGAAATTCTATAGCTTCTGATGAAGAAGTAAAATGATGGTTTCCTTTTAGTATTGTTCAAGGTGCTAAATGATAGAGATCTCATATCATATAGTTGACCATAGGTCAATTCAATCTCAATTCTGAGTGGTTAGTATTCTAACTGATTGTATTATTTGGGTTCTTTGACTTGTTCGTTACCAGCTTACCCTACGGACTAGCCTATACTTACTTCTTGGGAACTCGGTAGTATAATTGAGTGGGGTTGTTAATCATAGATAAGAACATATATAGCTTCTGATGAAGAAGTGAAACAATGGTTTCCTTTTAGTTTGGTTAAAGGTGCTAAATGATAGAGACCTCATTTCAGTAATTAATATTAGTTTATTGAAATATCATTGACAATGAACTAAGTGTTTTAAGGATAAAATACAATGAGGGGTAAAACGGTATTTTAGTCCCATCTCATTGTAGACCATCTATAGAGGATTGAGTGACAATTATGGTTGTAACAATGGGTCTATAGTGCAATTCTTGGTCTATAGTGGAGTCACAAGGAATTAATAAGTTAGTAATTTTATTTGTTAAACTTATGATAACTTATTCGATCTTGATTTCTTAGGCCCATGGTCCCCACTATACCCTGGATAAAATCAACTAGATAGTCTTAATTAATTGATTAAATTATAAATTTGAATTATCAAAGTTGACTTGGTCAATTTTGAATAGTATCACAAAGTTATACAATTTAGATAAGAAAATAGAATTTAGGGCAGACTTATTAATTAAGAAAAATTGGTGTCTAAATTAATAAATAAGTGTAAACCAATGTTCAAATTTGAAATAATTAATTTGATAAAGGATTTTGTGTATTCTAATTTCAGCACGAGTCTTTCACTCAGATTGTGTATAGCTGGCAGATGACTGCAGGGAAGGAATAGCTTATAAATCGAAGTATTCTTTACGTTAACGGCACGGTTCTCGTGCTCATTGTTCGAGCTAGGGATACCTAAGTTGAAAAGCGTGAGCTTGTAATATTTTTCAGACATGACATCCATGATACGAGCTTGATGGTGTATTTAGCTTGTGGTAGATTGAGGATATGGCGTGTCCGCAGATCCCCGAAGACTCAGATGATTTATATGATTGTCTATGGCTAGCCTGTGATATTTAATGTCCCAGATATTAGGAATTTATTTATTTCATGATCAAGTCGTTTCCTAATATAAATGGGAATATCTTATAATAAATGTAATATATTTGCAAATCTGTGATTAACTCACGCAGTTACCCAAAACTGTCCAAGGAATTTCTCTATAAATATTGAGAATATTTGTTAAGAAAAGGGACGGTTATTATGTAATAATGAGACTCTGTCAAAATAGAGAGAGAAAAACAGTAATAATATAGACTTGTGGACTAGGTGGATTTTAACCACTGAACCACGTAAAAAGGCCAGTGTTCTTGAGAGTAATTTTCTTATTTCGGTTTACCATTAAAAACTAATTCATCCTTGTTATTTTCTTGATTCACTGTTGGTGAAAAACCGCATCAACAGTTTGGTGCTTTCATTGAGAGTTGAGATTAGTGCTTTCATAAAAAGCCAAATCAAATATCATCATGGTGGTCACCTGCTCAATGCATGATAAGGAGATGGAACAGCCTGGTGGGCAGGGGGCCATCATACCGCTGTTTCAAATGAGCATGGCCCTGAAGTTCAGCAACGACCCGGAAAGCAACCAGTGGGCCATTGCGATACTGGGAGTTTGGCGTCACTTCCACCGAACCCAAACCTAGGCTACTTAACTGTGGTAGAAATGGAAAATATGCAGTTAAGAAGTCATCTTGCTAGGGAAAACAGGCAGATTGAGGAGGTTTTGGCTTGGTTACCCCCTCTTGCAACCGACGTTGATGTCAGAAAGAGGTAAAGTGGGCCTCATAAGTCCCACAGGAATAACCAATCCAAGCCAAGTCGGTTAGTCAGAACTGCCACCCCAAGTTCTGTGCCCACAGTGCAAGATCGTCGAACTGCTCAGCCTAGTGGCCCTCCTAGGGGTCATCGACAAATTAGTCGATCGGTCAGAACTGTGACCCCAAGTTCGATACCACCATCGCACGCTCATGGGAACACCCATGGCAACTCATGAGGAGGAGCCGGAGTAGGCTTACAGAGACAAAATGTTCCAACCAATCCTCATGCGCGACGATTGGATCGTCAGGCGCAAAGAGCTAGAAATGGTGGGGCAGAGCGATTGTGAGCTAATTTAGTTCGCCCTGATGGGACAAGAATTTCCTCGCTAGTCAGGCATCCCCCATCACCCACAAGACATCCGACACCACGTCATTCTAAATGAGACATTCCAGTTCATGGGAATAGTAGGAGAAATCCTCCTCCATCTGCCCGGGACATTCCTGCTTATGGGGACAGCAGGAGAAATCCTCCTCCGTCTGCCCCTACTTATGTCCTGCAGACACGTGTCAATAGTCTGGATCCTCAGCCTCAACTGCGAGCAGTGAGCTTTACTAATGGTAGTTATTGGACTGAGAGTCATCGAGGTACCAGAACCAAAAGCAATCTGAGAAATCACCTGAATTCGGCTCAGAGTCCACAGTTCGACCCACAACCTGACCTGCGAGATCGTTTAAACTCGCAGAGAAGAAATTCATCTTGAAATGAAGGATTTAGTTACACTCGTCAAGGGGGAGGTCCTTCTGAATTCATGATAATGGGAATGTCCCACAAAACCAAGCCCGAACATGGAGGGACAACAAACCGTCGGGTACGACAGGACAGGAGTTGTTGAACAGCCCCAGAATAACCTAGGAACCAGGGACTGAACCCTCGAAAGGTTAGCCCAAATAGAGGAGCTGATGAAAAGGCTCTTATCGAAAAAAGAGAAAGATGAGTGTGATTCAGAGGATGAGCTCGAGCTTTTTTCCCCAAATATTGCGGCGACTGCATATCCACC
This sequence comes from Humulus lupulus, assembly GCF_963169125.1. Classification (NCBI taxonomy): domain Eukaryota; kingdom Viridiplantae; phylum Streptophyta; class Magnoliopsida; order Rosales; family Cannabaceae; genus Humulus; species Humulus lupulus. The sequence goes on along the minus strand of NC_084798.1, from coordinate 146,730,684 downwards.
GGGTTTCAGGATGCCCCATATGTCGAAGTATGATGGAGACGGAGATCCGTCTGACCACTTGGGGATGTTCAACACCATGATGATGGCCCACAACATCGGGCCCAAGCTAATATGCCTAATATTCCCCTTGACTTTAATTAGGCCACCTAGACAGTGGTTCAAGCAGTACAAGAAGCATTCAATCAGCTCATGGAAAAACTTCTCAGCTAATTTCAAAAGAGCATTTAGGGCTTCTCAAGCAGCTAGAGTTAAAGCTGACTCTCTAGCAAATCTAAAGCAACATCCCGGTGAACCCCTAAAAGCATATCTAAGTAGGTTCGTCAATGTTGCTGCGCAAACTAGAGATGCTGACGAGAGTTCTAAGCTTATGGCAATGAGGACGGAAATCCTTGTTGGAGGAGATCTGTGGCAAGAGTTTTAGAGGAAAGGAGTTAGTACTGTTGATGAGTTATTGAACCAAGCTCAAAGGTGGGTTAACCTAGAAGAGGCACGGGCTTCCGTCGCAGGAACCAGCCAAGTCCCTATTCAGCCCGTTTGAGCAGCAATGGATGTAGCGGCTACTGGTCAAACCGTTGCTCAGAATAACCAAGGGTGGAATAACAAGAGAAAGGGAAATGTTGAGGGTGAGGGTGACAAAAACAGAACAAAGAAAAACAAATCTGTGGAGAAATTTAAACCGGTCTGTACAGCATATACCGACCTCACGGATACTAGAGAACGCATCTTCTTAGCAAATTCTGCTTGCCTTCCGTGGAAGAAGCCAGAACCATTAAAGAATCAAAGGGCGAAGAGAGACTCTTCAAAATTCTGTCGATTCCACAATGATATTGGTCATAATACTAATGACTGCAGACACCTGAAGGAAGAGATTGAGACTCTCATCAAGGCAGGACCTTTGGCTCAGTACGCCCGGAATTGAACAGCTCGCAGTCAGCCCGCTGGACCAAATACTCCGTCAGCTCCGGAAGCTCTAATGAAACAAATAGGAGCTCAGGTGAATCAGGACAATCCTCCTCCGATAACAGGAGGAGATATAGCTACCATTTCAGGAGGACCTCATTTGGCAGACACAAGCAGAGGTGCCCAGAAGAGTTATATCAACTAGCTGAAATCCCATAACGGAGTCGAGTTTGTTCTGGAGCAACAATTATCAAAGCATCAATGATTGGAAAAACAACCAATCAGTTTCACAAAGGAAGATGTCAGCCATGTTCAATTCCCACATAATGATCCTCTGGTGATAACTGTTCAGCTTGCCAACCGGAGAGTTAGGAGGACGGTAGTAGATAATGGAAGTTTTGTGAATCTGCTATTTAGGTCCACTTTAGAAAAAATGGGATTTTCAGTTACCGACCTGAAGGCAACTTCCATGATTCTATACGGGTTTTCTGGAGAAGGGTCAGCAGCTATCGGAACAATTGAGTTAGTGGTGACATTGGGTGAAGGTCCAAGAACGGTCTCCAAGCTTCTTGACTTTGTGGTCGTTGATTGTCCAGCCACATACAATGCGATTTTGGGCCGACCTGCGTTAATGGCCATCGAAGCCATAACCTTTATCCTTCACCTAGCCATCAAACTCCCCTCGTCTATGGGAATATTCACTGTCAGAGGCAATCAGCTCGCTGCCAGAGAATGCTATAGCATTTCCATGAAGGGAAAGTCACAACCCGGGCAGCACGCGATGGCCATAAGTGACAGAGGTGAGGAGTCCCATGAGGTGGAAGTCACCTCTAGGACGAAAGAACCTCGAGAAACAACAGATAGAAAGGTCACCCCAAATGATGACATCAATCCACGAATGGGTGAGGACAGGTCAGAACTCCAAGCTATTAAGGAGCTCGAGGAAGTAAATATAGATCCCACAAGCACTTCAAGAGTTGTTAAGATTGGAAAAAATATTGACGATGATTGGAAGGAGGAATTGATTAATTTTCTATAAGGGAGTCTAGATGTCTTCTTCTGGTCTCATGAGGACATGGTGGGAATAAGCCCAAGTGTGATCATGCACACCCTGAGCTTGGATAAAAGCGTACCTGCGAAATCCCAGAAACAGAGACGTTTGGGAACAGTCCGAGCTAAGGCATTGGAAGAAATAGCTCAGTTATTAAAGTGTGGATTCATTCAGAAAGCTAAATATCTGATCTGGGTAGCAAATCCCATTCTGGTACCGAAGCCGAATGGAAAGTGGCGGACTTGCATCGATTTCTCCGATCTGAATAAAGCTTGTCCCAGAGATTGCTTCCCATTGTCGAGGATTGATCATTTGGTAGATGCCATCGCAGGGCACGAGCTCATGTCCTTTATGGATGCGTATTCTAGGTATAACCAGATCGTGATGAATCCTGCGGACCAGGAGCATACTAGCTTTATGACTCTGACATATGTATAATGTTATAAAGTTATGCCCTTCGGGTTGAAAAATGCTGGGGATACCTACCAACAGTTAGTCAACAAAATATTTTTTGATAAGATCGGGAAAAACATGGAAGTGTATGTCGACGATATGCTAGTCAAGTTAAAGACTGATGATAACCATATTTCCGATCTGAAGGAATGTTTTGAGATCTTGAGGAAATACAATATGTGGCTAAATCCCCATAAATGTACTTTTGGAGTAGCGTCAGGAAAGTTTCTAGGGTTCATAGTCAATACAAGGGGGTTAGAGGTGAACCGAAAGAAAATCAGGTCATTGTTGGAGATGCCTTCACCCATCTCACGCAAAGAAGTTCAGAGTTTGACTGGAAAAGTGACGGCACTAAACTGATTTATTTCAAAGTCCGCTGACAAGTGTTTGCCCTTTTATAATTTGCTCAAGGGAAATAAGAAATTTGAATGGACTGAAGAGTGTGAGCTGGCATTCCTCTCTCTAAAAATGCATTTGGCCAAACCCCCAGTATTGTCTAAGCCTATATCCAGAGAGCCCCTGTTCCTATATTTGGCCGTAACAGAAAATGCAGCCAGTGCTGTGTTAGTTCGGAAATAAGATCATGCTCAGAAACCAGTATAGTAAGTAAAAGACTTCTTGGGGCTAAATCGCGGTACCCGCTAATCAAGAAGATATCATTTTGCCTAATATTGGCTTCTAGGAAGCTTAGATCATACTTCCAATCCCATTCTATCCACGTCATGACCGACCAGCCTCTAAGGCAGGTATTACAAAAACCTGAAGTGTCAGGACGTCTTTTAAAATGGGCAATAGAGCTCGACCAGTTCAAGAAACTGTACATACCAAGGACCTCGATCAAGTGCCAGGCCCTTGCTGACTTTGTGGTTGAATGTACTGGATTTCAGGAAGATTTGGTGAAGGGGTCGATACAGGAGTTATGGAGAATATTCGTGGATGGCTCATCTAACAAAAATGGATCCGGAGCTGGAATCATATTGATTTCTCCAGAGGGGCATCGATTTCATACAGCACTGAGGTTTGGACTCGAACCCTCAAACAATGAAGTCGAGTACGAGGCTTTGTTATCCGGGCTCAGAGTGGCAAGAGAATTGAAAGCAAGGGTCGTCCAGTGTTATAGTGATTCCTAGCTCATGGTTAATCAAGTGATGGGGGAATATCAAGCGCGTGGTACCAATATGGCAGCTTACCTAGCTAAGGTGAAGAAAGAATTGTCAGAATTTGAGTATGGTATTGTCGAACAGATCCCCCACGAGAAGAACACTAATGCTGATGCTTTGGCAAGACTTGCCACCACCAAGGAAGCTGAGACTTTGAACGTAGTACCAATGGAATTCTTGGAGAGTCTAAGAGTGGCAGAAAAATGGAAAGAGATCGAGATGATTGACACAAGGCTGACCTAGATGACCCTCATAGTGGAGTATCTTACAACAGGAAGGCTAACTGAGGAAAGAAAGGACGCGAGAAAGATACTCTATCGAGCTCTGAGGTATGTGATAGTAGATGGAACGTTATATCGGCGTGGTCATTCACTGCCGCTTCTACGATGTGTTCTACCTGTGGAGGCTAAAACCATTCTGGAAGAGGTGCATGACGGCTTTTGTGGAGATCATGCTAGGGGGTCAAAACCTAGCTTTGAAAATTTTAAGGCAAGGGTATTTTTGGTCCACTTTAACAAAGGATTCCATCTCCTATGTTCAGAAATGCGACAAATGTCAGCATTTTGCCACAGTTGCACGAGCTGCTCTAGTCGAGCTGACGATGATCTCATCCCCATGGCCATTTGCAGTATGGGGAATTGATTTAATAGGATCTTTACCTATGGGAAAAGGAGAAGTTCGTTATGCAGTGGTTGGCATCGATTATTTTACGAAATGGGTAAAGGCCAAGCCTTTAGCAACCATCACTTCAAAGAGAGTCCTCGACTTTATGATCAAAAACATTGTGTGCCGGTTTTGGCTTCCTAAAAAGATCGTGTCAGATAATGGAACCCAGTTTAGTGATCTTTTCATCAATTTCAGCGAAAAGCACGAAGTTATTAAAAGTTTTTCTTCAGTTGCATATCCATACGCCAATGGATAGGTCGAGGCTGTGAATAAGACCCTAACGGCGAGCCTTAAGAAAAGGTTAGATGAGGCCAAAGGAGTATGGCTCGAGCAGCTCCCGCAAGTACTCTGGGCATACCGAACTTCCCACAGGACCTCAACAAGACACACTCCTTTCTCCTTGACTTTTGGAAGTGAGGTCGTCCTTCCCGTCGAAGGAAAGGTAGCCACACACAGACTAAGGACATTCAGCCAGGAACAGAATGATGAATTACTCAACGCGTCTCTCGACTTGATTGATGAAAAACGAGAGGATTCACAGTTACAGCTCTCGCATTACCAATAGAAAATCACTCGTTATTTTAATTCTAAGGTTAAAATACGTAGTTTTGGAATTGGCAACCTAGTTCTTCGAAGGGTCTTTTTGGAAAACATGGATCCTAAGGACAGCGCTTTAGGCCCAAACTGGGAAGGACCTTACCAGATCGTGGAAGTTTTGCATGAGGGAACTTTCAAGTTAGCTCGGCTTAATGGAGAGATAGTAGCACAGACCTAGAACGCCATGCACTTAAAGAAGGATTACCAGTAGTATTACCAACCATCTATGTAAGGCTTAGTTATAAAAGCCGTTTAATTAAATAACACGGGATTAGTATGTAATTTTTCTCGGAAGCATGATTTTAAATAATTTTCCTTTATAGGGTTATTTATAAATTAGCTAGTTTATTGATGTTTGTAAAAACAACCAAGAAAGTCCTTACATTCTGGTTACTTGGGGGGCATATAACCCGAGGTGGATCAGAACAAGGTTGCCGATTGAGTTTAAATTTTTAAACTACTTATAATCATGGATACCACCAGGTAGAAAACTATCCTGGATACAACCAGGTCAGAAACTTAGACACTTGGAAAATTGATTAGCCAACGGCTTTTTAAGAGCTCGAGGTGTCAATAAACCTAGCATGAATTAAGTTCAAATCACGTAAAACCCTAGATATAACTAGGTCGAAAACTTAGAAGTTAGCAAAATTGAATAGTCGATGGCTTCTTTAGAAGCTCGAGATGACAACAAACCTAACACGAATTAAGTTTAAAAATTTTCAAATCCTGGATATAACCGGGTCCAAGTCCTGACACATAACAGGTACGATATAAATCAACACATTAAATTTGGAAATAACCAAAATCAAAATATCTATCTCGATCTAATGATCGATTCCTAAAATCCCGAATGTGCAAGGATAAGAAAGCATAAACATGAGGGATAATCAAAGAAAAGACAAATAGATTAAAAGTTAGATATATTAATTAAAATTCAAGTTGTCCCTAGGAGAAAAACCTTGAACTAAGCCCAAGGGCAATTGTTTACAAACACATATAAAAAAATGGAAAAGGAAAGAGAAATAAAGAAGGCTTCATCAAGCCCCTCCAGGGCGTTCTGAGGATGTGACCTCCTCAATCTCCTGCTCGCTCACAGTGGAAGCATTCCCTATCTCCGACGGTTCTTGCAAGATCTGAGCTTTGAATTTCTCAAGGTATAGATCCCACGGCTTGGGAGCCATGAAAGAGAAGTTTCCATCCTGGTTAATTGCCCAGCAATGATACAACATGTCTTCCATGGTAGACAGTGAGGTCGCTTTCTCTTCTTTAACCACAGCCTCGGCCTCTAGCTGCTTTTCTTTGGCCTCAGCAACCTCGACCTGAAGGGCTGCGAAGGCTATCTTTACGGCATGCTCGCTTTCTTGAGACGATGCAAGGGCAAACTTGGCATCATACTCCCCCTTTTGAGCAGCTGCAAAGACAGCTTTGGCAGCTTGCTTGCCTTCTTGAGCAGCAGCCAGGGCGATCTTGGTGGCTTGGAGCTCAGCTTGGAGTTCATCATTCCTAGCCCTAGCTTGGGCTATACTGCGGTGCTAAGCCAAGGCCGACTGCAAAATACAAAGACAAGTTAGACTCATACTTAGGCAAAATGAAAAGAAGAAATTCACTAAGGAACGATATCTTATTGTGAGGGTCATCCCCAAGGCTGACTCTAGGACGTTCTCCGGGCTCCGCTCTTCTATCATCAACAGATCCCTCAGGTTGGCTTTGTAAACGTGCTCTACCATGTAGTTGTTCGTCTCACAGAGGGTCCTGCAAAAGGTATCGATGATCTTCTCCAGATTTGGAGGATCGACTGGAATGCGCAAAGTAGCGGTAGGGACAAGAGGAGCTAGGGGATCAGCTTGTACTACCTAATCCTGAGCAGGCGTGAACCGATGAGGGGGAGGCGGAGGAGGAATCCTTTTCTCCATCATGGTGGAAGCCGGAGCTGCTGAGCTTGTACCTTTCCCCTTTGCAGGGGATTTGGAGGCGTTTCCTGCCGCATGAGGCATTTTCTTCGTAAATCGAGGCTTCTTTATGACAGGACCCGAGCTGGACTTTCCGTCCTGGAAAGCGGTATGGAGGTTAGGAGCACCGGATCATTCCATTTCTTCATCTGAAAAGAATAAGAAGGGAGTTAATACAAAAGTAAAGTCAGAAATTTACATAAAAGAAATAAATAAAAGTCCTACCCTCCGGGCGAGGGAGGAGTCTATTATCACGACCTCCGGCCTTGGGATTACTGGAGGAGAAGGGGAATCTAAGCTTAGAATTTCATGGATTATGGGAGGTTTGGGCTCAGGTTCTACCTCAGGGCTAGACTCGTCTACATATTGCCTAATGCCAGGGGCAAAGGCGCCCGGAGCAAAGAGGGCCACGACCTACGATTGGTCCCATACTTCTAAAAAATGGCTGACCTAAAAGTCGAGGTGTTATCTACGACAATAGCACCTCTAGGGTAACTCATATCATGGCGCAACATTAAGTGCTCCACGCACTAGAGTAGGGTAATGTTTCGATCTGGATTGGTAGGGTGGCGATGGACGAGCTGGTTTGGGTTAAATCTTGCTAGCCTAAAGTCAGCAATAGCCCTATCTAATTCCCTATAGGGGTATAGGTTACCTTGGCCGGAAAGGTCGACTGATGCCCCCGATGTAGCTTGTTCTAGGTCAGGACCCTGAGCAACCCTGGGAGCCCGCCTCTTTCGCACAAGAGGCACTTCATCTTCTTCTTGTTCCTCGCCTTCAGCGGCCTCAGAGTCTCCTTCTGGAGGAGGTGGGAGCTCGTGGACTACTGGAAGGTTAGCCCGTGTCCTTCTTAAGGCCAAAGTCTGGCCTTCACCAATCAATTGGCACACCAGCATCGTGACGTCATTCACGAGCTGGCGATAATCCTTCTCGTGGGGCGGGATCTCGGACAATGTGTTATACTGACTCCCGAGGGTCGCAGACTTCTCCGTCCTCGTGAATATGGCTTCATGAAAAATGGTAAACTCAATTAGTATAAACACAAGGAGTATGTCTATTAAAAAGAGAGAATGACTTCGCGAGCTGAGAAAAGAAAGAAGACTTGCAAGGATGGTTGAAATATCGATGGTCACAGTTGCCGAACTCGTTCAACATAAAGAATTGATCCTTACAGTCGTTGGGGTGGCTGGGGAGCTTGATAACAAGGCTGAGTTTGAGAATCTGCTGAGGTAGTAGAATCTGTCACCTCGCCCTCTTTGCTTTGGGTTGGCCTTAAGGCAGAAGAAGTAGAGGATAACTGCCAGAGTGGGGACCTCCCACTGATGTTTTAAAAAGAGGTATTTCAGCCCCGCCTGAAGTCGGTATGAATTTGGAGGGAGTTGAAACGGTGCCAACTTCACGTAGTTGAGGAAGTCAGCAAAATATTGGTCAAGGGGAAGGAAGGCTCCTACCTTTAAATGCTCGTCACTCCAGGCGGCAAAGTCATTCTGGAGGGGCGCGCAGCTCCGTTCCCCTTCGAACGGAGGATGGGCAATTAGAACGCTGGACCCGACCTCTATGTTGTGGCTCAGCATTATTTTATTGACCCTTCCTTGGATCGTGATCTTGGAGACGATTGTCTCTGCCTCAAAGAATGTGTTAGGGTCAATCACGATCTCCTTCTCCACCACAGGGCTGAAATGAGGAAGAGGAGAGTCAAGGGCGATCTTTTTTCCCTTGTTGGTTTGTTGAGACGAGGAGCCAGTTGCATTTTTCTTGGGTACGCTCTTCTAGGATACTCTATTCTTAGGTGCCATTAGATCGCCTAACGAACAAGAATGACGAGTCACTAAATAGGCGACCTAAGATTTTGTAAAGGCAAAGTCACGGAAGCACGAAGGAAAATGGTCTTATGATATACGAGCTGAGTTAGTCTCAACCCATTGCGTGATGCCACGCGCTACCCTACGCTATGCGCCTCAGTTTTCCCAACAAACCCCTAGTGTTTAAGGATCCGTGTGTCAGAAAATCTGGCTACTACTGTCCTTGGGGGGCGGTTTAGAGAAAAACCACCTAAGAAGCGTGTTCCCTAAGAAATCTGGTTTTTGAACTCTAACCTTTCATCTTCTATACCCCTGATGGGTATTTCTAAAGACTCACCTAGAAAATGCCCAGTTTCGTGAATGTCATAATTGTAAAGGATATTCTAAACCTTCTCAATAAGCCTAAAAATTAAAACCTATGTGCCAAAAACATCGAGAAAACACCCTAATATCTACTACAACAAAGCATGGATGAACATGGTAAATAAAAGGCAGAAATCAGTAAAGAAAGAGTTTATTTGGAACGACAATACTTACAGTGTGTTCATCCGATGAAGAAGTATGTTTCGCAAGGCCTGGGAGACTCACTCCTGAGTAATTGAACAGCCGAATGTCGGAGAGATCTTACAACAAGGATTTTTTGGGTTCTCTTTTCTTGGAGAAGGAAGAATATTTGAAAGACAAAGAAGAGAGAAGATAGAGAAAGTTTCTGAACAAAAGTTGTTGAACTCTAATAATTATCTCTCCTATTTATACGTAAACGGCATAAATTAGGGTGAGCCGTCCGATTGGGTCAGTACAAGATCCGAGGGCTGTGTTTCAAAGGACAAAACAGCGGCAAAAAGTTGACAAGACCATTATCGCAGTCCTTGAAACCCAAACAGACGCCAATGATAATGTTCCACGTGTCCAGTACTCGAGTAGTGGACAAGTATGGGAAATTGTAATGGAACTCTGAAAGTCCCTACTGTGTAGGTTAGAAGATGACGTCATAATCCACGAGCAGGGACTTGGGGGGGCAAATGTGTATCCTAATTTCAGCATGAGTCTTTTACTCAGATCGTGTATAGCTGGCAGATGACTGCAGGGAAGGAAGAGCTTATAAATCCAAGTATACTTTACGTTAACGGCACAGCTCTCTTGTTGATTGTCCGAGCTAGGGATACCTAAGTTGAAAAATTAGAGCTTGTAATATTTATTAGACATGACCTCCATGATACGTGCTCGATGGTGTATTCAGCTCGTGGTAGTTGAGCATATGGCGTGTCCGCAGATCCCCGAAGACTCAGATGATTTATATGATCGTCTATGGCCAGCCTGTGATATTTAATGTCCCAGATATTAGGAATCTATTTATTTCATGATCACATCGTATCCTACTATAAATGGGAATATCTTATAATAAATGTATTGTATATGCAAATCTGTGATTAACTCACGAGTTTACCCAAACCTGTCCAAGGAATTTCTCTATAAATACTGAGAATATTGGACAGGAAAAGGGACGATTATTCTGTAATACCAAGACTCTATCAAAATAGAGAGAGAAAAATAGTAATAATATAGACTCGTGGACTAGGTGGATTTTAACCACTGAACCACGTAAAAAGGCCAATGTTCTTGAGAGTAATTTTCTTATTTCGGTTTACCATTAATGTAATGCCCCAAATTTCCTAATAAGGTTGAGGACCTTGATTAGGAGGTTGGGATGGCCATAATTGATTTATTATGTTATTAAGTGATTATATGCATGTTTATGTGAATTATATTATTATATGATGATAAATGCATGCATATGGGTTCATTTTAACTATAAGGGCATTTTGGTAATTTGGCCCGTTGAGGGCTTGATTGTGTATTTTCGTGCATGTGGGTGAGTTATGAATGGTACCACAATATGTGGATTTTCTTGAGCCTTTCGTCATGAGACGATCATGAAATGCAAGTGTTCGGTCTAGTCATAACGGGATTATGTTCGGGGCTCGGGGTGAGTCTCGGGGTGATTTTAATGATTAAAACATTTCCCGGCGAATTAAAGGGTAATGGGATATGGATTATTGGTATTTGAGAATATTGAGAATAGTGGGAATTGGAGTGTGTTAATTATGATTAACAAAATAGGTGTGAAAGGACGATTTTGCCCTTGGTGGCTGTTATGGTTTTATTTTAGACATGAGGGCATTTAGATCTTTTCACCCTTAAAGATTTATATCAGCCATTAAGGCTGTAGAAGCTTACCAAAACAGAGTGTTGCTTCCCTTCTCTCCCATTTTTCTTTGAATTTTCAAGCTCTTTTTTAGGAACCAAGCTGCGATAAGCTACGGTTATGATCCACCATTGAAGAGGGTGTGTTGCTGAGATTGAGGTGAGTTTTTAGCCATTAGAACTCTTGTTTTTTCTCTGTTTTCCTAGTTGAGTTTCAGCTTGTTTTTGAGTTGGAAAGTTGGGAATTGATTGGAGTTTTTGCTAGGGATCTTGGGGTTGTGGTGTCTAGGACATGTGGAGGTGGTATTTGGGTTCATTTGGGACTTAATTTGATGTTTGGAAGATTTTGGTTTGGGTGAGAAATGGTGGAATCAAAGGAAGAATTTTCTAGGCAGTGTCTCTGGAGGTAGTGCTACAGCACCCAGTATGGGGCACTACAGTGCTACCTGAAGGGGGTGCTGGGGTAGTTTGGTTCTGTGAAGAGCACTGGGGCGCTAGGAGGGTAGCGCTACAGCACTACCCTGTTTCTTCAGAACCTCGTTTTGAGTGTTTTTAAGGGTTTTTGGCTCAAGGTTTCAATCCTTAAGGCCCGGGGTCCCGAGAGTTGGGTTTAGATCAAGACCCTATTATTGTTGCTTTTCATTAATGGAGGTTATATTTGGATATGACTAGGTGACCGCTAAAGGATTAAAAGATCGATCGTTCTCAAGGGTCGTTCCTGTTCTAATTCTCGCTCAAATCATAGGTAAGAAACTGCACCCTGTGTATATGTGACATGCATGGTTATTCTTGATGCAAGTTGGATGTTTAAATGTAATGCACGAGAAACATGTGATTAGGACATGCTATGTATATTGAGTATGAAATTGTTCAGAGCTTGAGCCTCTGTGTTTATGCATGATCCTAATTGTGCTAGTAATTATTGAGTAAGCATGCTGAATGCCCTTTATTTGGATATTTGACATATGATATATGTTTGGTAGCATTACTTACTTCTGTATGGCATTGACTAGTCAAGGTCGGCACTGGTCGCGTATCACTGACCTAAGAGCCGAGAACGGCATAAGCATCATGAGCGCAGGGCCAAGAAAAGATTAGATCTAATCAATATCAGAATTGAATGACTCTAGGAGCATTAATGTTGGACCGACCTTAAGTTCGATGAAAATTATAAGCGCTTGTCTAGTCTAAGACTAGTTACTCAGAGCCAGGGCCAAAGGCCTAGGTGACGGTTTGTCACATGGCTAGGGAGCGGAATCCCGTAGTTGTGACTCTATGCTCATGCGATAGGTTATATTGGTGCCTAGTTCACCGAGCACCTATCTTGTTTAAGCTAGTGAAAGGATCACTTATTTATAAAGGGAACGGAACCCACCTTAGTGACTATTACAACTGCCACTCTTCTATTTAGGGCTATCAGCCCGGTATGGTTACCGGAACCACCAGTGTTAAATCACTTATCTGATTGAGATTGACTTGATAGTCATCCACTCAGGAGGGCAGGATTCCTTATCCTGTATACCCATCATTACGTGAATTTGTTTGCCTGCTTGATTAGGGCTATATCTGCTAGGCGTGTCCCTTATGATTTGATGACATGTTATTACTGATCATGAGCATATTAAGTTTTCTTGTTGGGCTTCAGCTCACGGGTGCTATGTGGTGCAGGTAAAGGAAAAAGAAAGCTGGACCATCCTTGAGTTGGAGAGCTTAGGTGGTGATGTGTACATATGCGGCTGCTCGACCGCCATGGCCGAGGGTTGAAAGAGGAACTAGGGTTAAACCCTGTTTTGTCGCTTAGATCGACCTGTTGTAAATATATTCCTATAATAGACTTTTAAATTATATTTTTGGGATCCCGATGTATATAGTAAACGTTCTAATGAAACGTTACATCTTCACCAAAATTTTAAATCCCTAAACCGCTAATCATACTTAGTAACACGATTTTGGCCAAATGACTCGATTAGCGAGTTTAGCACTGTTTATAAGGCACGTTGTAACGATCCCTGGAGTTTAGGGCGTTACAATTAAGCACTAATTCATCCTTGTTATTTTCTTGATTCACTGTTGGCGAAAAACCGCGTCAACAGATTTAAATAATTATTTAATTAATTAAATCAATAGAAAATAATACAGGACTTGATTTTAAGTCCAATGGGCTTATAATTAAATGGGAAATTTTACTGGCCTAAATCCCATGAGAAATTCGACCTAATGGCTGATATTATCTATTATTTTATTGATTATATCATTAAAATAAATGATCTGATTGAGCCTATAAAAGGAATGCCAAGTAAGAGTTGAAATCAAATTTTTGAAAGACGATCTGACTGATGATCTAAGTGGTGAATCTAAGAAGATCAGAATATCTGTTCTTGATGCTCTAGGTTTAGATTCTCTCTACAGCATAAGTCATTTTCTAAGCCTCAATATTCTCTCTTTTTTTTCCTTTTCTTTGTATCTATCTCATGTACTGAGAATTTCTCACTCTATTCTAGGTGATTCTAAGGATACTTTGGAAGGTTGTGAAGAAATTTGAGGATCAGTTCAGTTTCTTGGTGATATCCTGCGACAGAAAGAATTCAAGGGTTAGAGAAACTTAAGGAATGACTAATACATTCAATTGCGTATAATGCAAGTGTTCTTATCATTATCTCTGTTTAAATTCAATTATAGAAACATGTTCTAGGTTGTCTTATATTAATTTGTCTAATATCATATTTACATGAAAATAATTAAGATCCTGTATAAGTTATCCCAACAGAGGGCACAACTGAGATTGGAAACATACCAACAATGAGTCGCAAGGTACTACAACTCCAGGGTGCGAGAGAGAGCGTTCAGAGTAGGAGACTTAGTGCTGAGAAAAGTACTCCCCAACACGCGAGAAGTAGGAGTAGGTGTGCTAGGGGAAAACTGGGAAGGACCCTACCAAGTCCCAACTGATACCGCCAAACACTTATAAACTAGAATGCCTGGATGATATTGTGGTACCCTGGGCATGGAACGCAAAACATCTCAAGAAATACTACTAGTAAGACTTTCTCATCCAATGCAAAAATATATGTACTTAGTTTGTTTGCATTATCTTAATTTCAGTAGATAAAAATCAAAGAGGATGCCCAGATAACCTCACAACAGATACAATGTTGCTATACATGCCTTTGTAATTTTCCTGCTATAAATGAAAGTGTTTCCTATCTCGCATATTATATTCCTTCTCTATGCAAGCATTTATATTACAAATAAAATCTCTGTTGGGAGCAAAATTATCCAAGTGCTCACTGGAATAAATCTCACCAAGCACTTGGGGGGCGTGATAGGAGGCATATGTATAAAAAGAGAGAGAGAGAGAGAGAGAAAGAGGAGAAAACTTGACAAGCTGTCTCATGTATTCATAAGGATTAGAATATCAAGAGAATTCAGAAGCCTCACAAAAATAACTTCCTACCAAAGGCTGACAACCCCACAGGGGGTAAGGCTTCAAGGAAGGTATCCCCCAATAAGTCTAGAACGGCCACTTAACCGTCTAGCCAAAAAGGGTCCTAAAAGATACCCTTGCAAAAATAGTACTATACATGATGACGAGAAGGACACTTCTCGTACAAAATAATAAGCACGCTCAAAAATTTATATAAAATGATGACAAATAAAAAAACCCCAAGAGGTTAACATGTCCTTATATAAACAGTCAAGGTGCACTAATAGGCACAAGCCACATGGAATAAGGGGTCCCAAATGGAGCATCTATAAAATAAAAAGGTGCTTAAAAGAAGCCCACAATGATAAAAGGAGATAACAATGTTCAGTCACAGGATAAGCATGAAACAAGGGAAGACTTGTCAAAGTTCCTCACAAACAAAATAAAAGAAAAAGGTAGCATTACAGCAAAATAAAAGAAATAATAGCATGAGGAATAATAACCTGCAGAAATAATTGTTAGGAACGAGTTTCCTAATACGCAGCGGAATGGTGGTGTGGTTGGCCCAGTGTACAACAAAAAAATTTCTAACATATTTAAACTACCTTTAAATATGCGGATCCATTAATATACATACATTAATCATAAGCAAGATAAGGATAGAATTCATACCTCCTGAAGCCTATCAAGTGTCCTTGTTATCTTCTCGTATTTAGAACGATCTTCCTATCCAAGCCGCTCCCACGTACTCACACCAAGATCTTCCAAAGCGTTCTCTACACCTCAAGAAATGTGTGGGCACTTAGAGAATGAATGATAGTTTATTTGTGATTCTACTTGATGTACTCAACTCATGAGATCAAGAGAAAAGGCCTGAGAATTGGTTCTTTATTTTCAGGGAGAGAAAACTATCGTTCTATTTTTCACAGAGCGAATGTTCAGAGTTGTCTTACACTCACTACTCTGAATAATTTTCTGATTAGTCATACTTAAAAGAAAATATTCAAAATTTAAAAAATAAATCTGTAACCATTTTACAATTTACTTTTTAATTAATTAATTATTCCATTAATGAAAAAATCCAAAAACCAATTTTTTGAATTATCCATTAATTAATTAATTAATTAAATAAAATTGAAAATCCCATCCCTGAAAAATACTGGTCCTACACGTCACACACAGTCCTGGACTGTGTGTGAACGTGTAGCTTCCTAATTTCTAGGGATATTGGTTTTTCAAGTTTTATTTAATTATTTATTCAAATTACTTTGTCAGATAAGATCTAACAACCTGATAACTAATTCAAATTTGAATTCAAATTAATTATCTTTTTAATTAATTATCAGATATAATTAATTATTTGAATAATTTCAAAAATTATAATTAATTAATTATTTAATTAAATTTCGAAATTTAATTTAATTATTTAATATAATTTCAAAAATTATACAATAATTAAATATTAATTAATTTTGTTAACTACAACTAATTTGTAATTAATTAATTAATCATTATTTTCATATAATTGCATATTTTTCCTGAAGAACAAATTTCTTCTTAAATATGTCTTTAAACTATTTTCCCTTCATATCATCTCTTACCTTGAACAGTGTTGATAGAGCCGCTATGGGGACCTATGGACCTATAATTCCAAGCTCCAATAAATTTGAGATTATTAATTAAACTCTTTAATTAAATAATCTTAATTTATTAATCTCATGATTATTCCACTATAAATATGAGACTCCACTCTTGTAATTATAGACATTTCATTTACTGGGTACTTTATAATCATAAAGCATCCATTGATATAATCATTGCATACAACTTGACCCTCTAATAATGGTTCATAATTAATCGGGAATAAAATTACTGTTTTACCCTTTTAATTATCTCTTGTTTCCTTAAGTATCATTGACTCTACTAGTGAAGGTTTAATTCATAACTAAATTATGAATTTGAGCTCAATAACCTTTCAGTCCCAAAAGTCAACCCTTAAGAGAACCATCATTCAATCTCTTCCGAGAAGGTATAGATTCCATATCTGTATACCATGTCCCCAGCCATCTATATTAATGAGTTCTCAAAACAAAAGTTTTTTAGCCTGATCATTCTGACAGACCCTAACAAGTAAATCAAAGAACTCATATAACATAAACAGGAGTTCATAGTAACTTCAGGATTAAGATCTATTTGTATATGATCATTAGTTGATATATTTAATTAATACTTCAAAACGGTATTTAACTAAGCATTAATAAACATATCTGGTCCAGTTCTATATATTCTCTAATATATAAAGCACCTCCACTAAAGTGTCCTACCACACTAATGATCTGGATCTAGATCACATGTATTCATAATACTAGTGGACCATACTTGCAGTAATTAATCTAAAGATTCGGTAACTTTATTTTACTACGAACTATTCAAGTTCATTTATCTCAAACACAATCCTCTCGTACTAATACGTGTTTGAGATTACATACATGAACTTAGGAATTTTCCTGATATTTACATAATATTATCATAGAATAATACAGTCCATAAAATATATACATAACAAATTCAATTCATTTATTTATTTCATAAAAACAATGTCAACTACATATGCTTTCAGGGCACATTTCCAACAATAATCAACCCATTCTCGGACTGCCATGGCTAGGAGGAGACGACTTCCTGTTAGCAGCCCATTCAAAAGCAAGTTGGACCGCGTCTTCTCCAAAGTGAGAGAAATCAAAGTTGGGATCAATATTCCATACTGTGAAAAGAAGATTCTCAGTGGCCTCATCTTAAATCTTCATCTAAGCGGACTCCAGCGAGCCAACCTTTGCTTCCAATGAAGCAATTATAGCCTTCAAGGATTTAGCCTCCTCCTTCTGAGTTTGAGAAATAACTTCCAGGGAAGCCAGTTTGGTAATAAGAAGCTCTTTCTCCTCAACGATAGTAGAAAGCTTGGCCTTGCAGCGTTTTTCTCACGAACTACCCCAAAAAGTTCACCCTCATGATCTCGAACCTAAAGTTCAAGCCTATCCATGTCTACTTTGGCTCGAATGAGGTCACCCCTCGAAGCCTTGAGCTCTGACCTCAGGTGAGACACTTCGGTCTTAGAAGAACCTAAACGCTGAGCGGCGATGAAGCTCTACACAAACAAAAAGGGTTAGTGCAAAAAACAATAAAAATAACAATCAAATAAAGGAAAAGGGTAACCAGAATACAAAAAGACAAGTATTAAAAGTCTCACCTAAGTAGCCAACCTCAAAAGAACATTGCTCAGGTCATCCTCTGTTGAGTCCAACATGCCCCTCCATTCAGCCTCGGAAAATCCCTCTACCTTGCAAGTAAATGTCATCCCATGGTGAATAGCCAAAGAATGTTTCCATGAGTGTGAAATCTTCCCTCTGTCTGCTGGGCTGGAGAAAGGCACAGTATCACTAGCCGAGTGTGAAGGGGAAGGAGTAGATCTGAAATCCCTCTCCTCAGAAGAAAGGTGGACTCAGAAGCAAAATCTGGCAGGGGGTGGCAGACTAACTTTATTAGGTCGAGAAGGGATAGGAAATGCTGGATCCTGTGACAAAGCTGGGAGAGGGCCAGCACGAGAGGGGGATAGCACAAAGAAGTGCCTCTTTAATTAAGTAGGAGGTGGAGGAAGTACAACAGGAGATGCATTTCTAGAAAAGGCTGATGTTGGAATACGAATATTACGGAATGATGAAGGACCATCGTTGTCCTTCGGGGTAGCCTCGACGCTACCAGTATCGATCTCACAGGTCTTCCCATCAGGAAGTGGTAGGAGAAAAGCAGATTGGCTAGCTGGAAGCAGGACTTACTCGTGAAAATTAGCCTCAGTAAAGAGAATCTTAGCCCATTTGTCTGAGTTATGCAATTCAGCAATGTCCCTGATACATTTAATAGAATCTCCTTCAATCTTAGGGGAATTCTCCACACCTGAAATAGAAGAGGGGGCAATGAGGTGAAGAAGTATATATAATAAGTTACTGAAGTAAGAAGAGAAATTCATAACCCAAAATGGTCACACAAAAAGAAATGTAGAAGTACCTGCCTTACGAAAATATTTGTGGGCAGCAGAGATGCTCTTGGTGAAGAAGAAACTTTGCTTCCAACTCCCTAGGTTGGAGATGGACCCAACCACGAATTCCTTCTCCTCAAAGGCGTTCCCAAGATAATAAAAACCAAGACTACTAGGGACCTACTTAAGATTGTACATGTAGTGTACCTCTTGAGGCGAGGGCACTCGCGCAAATTGTTTTTGGTACAACACGAACAGGCAGCATAAGGTGATCTAGGCATTAGGAGCCAATTGGAAAGGAGCAATGCTGAAGTAGTTTAAAACATCAATGAAACAAAGGATGCAGTGGAAGAGTTCCCCCAGACATGAGGATAAACTCTCTAAAAGCCACCGTCTCAGGAGCAGGGGTATGGGAGCGACATCACTCAGTAGAGGAGATGCATCGAATAGGTGGCTCGAGCTTATAATTTTGAACCATGTCAGCTAGCCTCAGCTCATCCATTTGGAAGATGATGGACGCGACAGTGAAGGTAGGAGAATATTGGTGGAGAGGAGAGGTCGCTTTCTTCTGCTTCTTAGACATATCTAAAATACATGAAAAATGAGGAGTTAGTCTAATAGCAGACCTTTCCAACGCCACTTCCTCATGCCCACCCTTGTCTTCTTTCGAACGGAACAAGGGGCAGCGTTAGTGGAGCACCCATCATAAGAACATAGGGGCGTAGAGGGTAAGCCCCCTTCAAGTAGGCAGTCCCAACTTTGCCAAGCAATACAATGTCCCATGACTAAATGACAGAGGTCTCCAAAGAGGAAGGAGCAACCGGTAGCTTGCCACAAGGGGAAAAATCAAGCTTTCTCTCAAAGTCCAAACCTCGCTCCTAAAAGACGCTAACGATCCAATAGTCCCATGTCCTTGTATTATCTCCTCTATGTCATGGTCAGAATCTGAGGAGGAAACCTCAATAGGAACGACACCACGAGGGATCCTAGAAGACCCACTTGGGGCCATGACTAAAAGGCTCGCCCCCTCAACCTAAGGTCGCCCCCCCAAGTCACTCGCTGAGCTCGCCCCTGGGGGTCCTGATGGCTGTGAATAGTCCTGAGACTTCTCTTGTCTTCTTGGATCAATTTTATCCTACTCAAGACCACGGAACGCATGTAAAGCTTCCTAGAGGCTAGGGGGGTTATTCAAAGGATCTCAACATCCTTGGAGTACGGGCTTAGGACCAACATTGATTTTGACAGTAAACAAGCCCAATAGGTCCATATGGTCTGAAGGCATAGTCTCTCCTCAGATTCAAGCTATGAGCACCTTGTTGGGAAAACTTATACAGGATCTTGTTTATTTTCATGTAAATCTTATATTAAACAAATTAATATGAGACATCCTAGATCATGTTTATAAAGTTGAATTTATACAGAGATAATGATAAGAACACTTACATTATTGTGCAATAAAATGATTGAATCCTTCCTTCAGTTTCTCTTACCCTTGTATACTTTCTGTCGTAGGGTAACACTAAGAAACTGAATCATTCTTCAATTTACTTCACAGCCTTCCAAAGTATCCTTAGAATCACCTAGACTAGAGTGGGAAATTCTCAATACATGAGATAGATACAGAGAGAAGAACAGAAAAGAATATTGAGGCTCAGAAAATGACTTTTGCTGTAGAGAGAATCTAAAACCTAGAGCATCAAGACTAGATCTTCTGATCTTTTCAAAAACTTGTATTTTCATCTCCCACTTAACATTCATTTTATAGGCTCAATTAGGTTATTTATTTAATTAAAAAATCAATAAAATAATATACAATAATCAGCCCTAGGTCGAAATTATCATGGGCCATAGGCCCATGAAATTTCCCTTTTAATTATAAACCTATTTGACATAAAATTAAGGCATTTATTATTTTCTATTGATTAATTCATTTAAAATTATTTAAATCCTTTATCAAATTAATTATTTGCAATTTGAACCTATTTAAACTTATTTATTAATTTAGATATCAATTTATCTTAATTAATAAATCTGCCATAATTTCTCTTTTCTTCTCTAAATTACATAACTCTGTGAAACTATCCAAAATTGACCTGGTCAACTTTGATAATTCTAATTGATAATTAAATCAATTAATTGAGACTATCTAGATAATTTTATCCAAGGTACAGTAGGGACCATGGGCCTATGAAATCAAGCTCCAATAAGTTATAACAAATTTAACAAATAAATTTACTAACTTATTAATTCCTCGTGACTCCACTAAAGACTCAGAATTGCACTCCTAAATTCATATAATGCTCTATAACAAATATGGATATGTTATTAATTATCCATTGTTACAACCATAATTGTCACTCAATCCTCTATACACGGTCTACAATTAGATAGGACAAAAATAGTGTTTTCCCACTCATTGTGTTTTATCCTTAAAACACTTAGTTCCTTGGAAATGATATTTTAGTAAACTAATATTAAGATCTCTATCATTTAGCACCTTGAACCAATCTAAAAGGAAACTATCATTTCACATCTTCATCAGAAGCTATAGATGTTCATATCTATGAATAACACTCCCACTCAATTATACTACCGAGTTCCCAAGATGTAAGTATGGGCTAGTCCGTAGGATAAGCTGGTAACGAACAAGTCAAAGAACTCAATTAATACAATTAGTTAGAATACTAACCACTCAGAATTGAGATTGAATTGACTTGTCATCAACTATATGATATGACTAGAATAGACGGTGTGTTTAATTATCCTATCTATTGCAATATCGGTCTAGTTTGATGTAATATATACATCTAAACATATCGGTCTAGTTAGTGTAAATCCTGTGCACTGACTAATCTTAGGACTAACTTATTTTGAACATATAATCATATTTATATTCCACTGTGATTACGTCACTATAAATATGATTAGCTATATGCTCGGGAATTAATAGAAGTTTATATTAAACAAATAATCATGAAAATAAAACATGTGAGCAAAGTAATTGACCAAGTCAAAAATTGATTTCTATTCTTTTATTGTTAATAAAATGAAATTACAAAGAAATTGGGTTTTCATTAGGGCATGAAACCCAAACACACTTTACACTCGAGCTCTCAAGGGCTCATCAAGATATAGACAAAGTAGAGATACAAAAAAGGTTTGAGTAGTACGGAGTACAAACCAGAAATTGTCGTTAGAGGAGTGGTGGCCATACTAAGTCAGAGGAGTAGTGGTCGTACAAAGTACTAGGAGTAGGATTACATCCTCTCACGCCTCTGACCACAATGAGGCCCGACAGGCCTAAAGGCCTACAACATTACTGCCTACGCCATGATCTTTTGCAGTGCCCCGTAGTACTACTATTTCTTGGTCTTCTTGAGATCGCTCTCGTACTAAGAGCCACTAGAGTTCCCATATAAATAGGGTCTCCTCTGATCTTTAAAGGGGGTCGAAAAATTCTTGTAACACCAGACTATTCTAAGAAAGATATACAAGTTTTCTTCCATTATTATTCAGTGATTTTTTTCTCTAAGTTTCTACCAGTTCTTCTAAGTTCATAAGTTTCTTGTTAAGTCTTTGAGTTTTCCAACCTTAATCCGTTGACGAGTTCTTACCGTCAACACCCATCAGACGCCAACCCCATTTGTACACTCCTCGAATCTGCTGCAAATTCAGGGTATATTTTGTTAAAATGCCTCCAAGCATCTCCATTAGCAAGATTATGCAATTTCCCAGATTCATCTTTACACACCTCTTTATTCCATCACATATCCTTATAAGTGTGCTTAGAACTAAACAATCACTTTAGTCGAGCCTTGATTGGAAACCATTGTAGTTGTTTATGTGGAATTTTATTTCGTACGTAACGACTAGACTTGCATAAAGGATACAACACAACATTTTCATTTTCACCATAGAACAATGCGCAATCAAATTGAAAAGCATCAATTTGCTCATACCCTAAGCCCACTTCACAAAGAAGCTTCCTTGTATGATGATAACTCATCGGGAAATGATTACCATCAGGCAATTGCTCTTTTAAACACTTTAGAGTATTTTATCTATCCATTTGTTTCATTATTTAATATTCTTATAACATTTTTGTTTCTTTTTGTTTTATTTTTTAAACGGTTTTATTTCTTTACTTTTAATTAAAATTTATTTGCTCATAAAATGTTCAATTTTGTTTTTCTGTGATTTTTTAAAAAAAAGCGAGTTTGTTTCACTTATTGCACTTATTGTATGATACAATAAACTGTAAGTTTCCTAAAAAACACTAAATAGAGTTTATTCTTTTTTCCTGAATCGATGGATCTGACAAAAATCAAAATCAAATTTAATAGCCTTCAATTTTTATGTAACTAGAAAACACAATCGTGTTTCGTGCACTTTTTTGTAATTATTAAAAAATATACATATTTTAAAATATTTTTTGGGAGAATGTAGGCTAGGGATTCTTTTTCACCCTACTCGTACAACATTTTTTTATATGGACACGTGAGGGCGTCTTGACCATAATTTTTTTTCATAATGGTGTTCATTGTATAGCAAACCACTTGCATGTTTTTGAAAAATTATGAATAATTAAAGTATCGAAAACAAAGTTTAAAAAGCTTGTTGTACGTGTGTTTTTTATTTATTATTATTATTATCATTATTATACGCTTTGCGTTATTTTTTTTTTTATAAAAAGTCTAAATTATGGATAAGAAAATTTATGTTTTGTGTGAAACTTATTTTGACTGATTACCCGTTTGAACACTTTATTTTTAAAAATTAAATTTTAGACCTCTGGTTTATCAAAAGGTTAAATAGAGGAATGTATAGATCGATTATTGAACATTGTTGTGGATACTCAAAATTCCATGATTGTAAAAGGTCCAAGGCACATGCTAAGGTCCCATAAATGCCTAAATACATGCCTGAGCCGCGAGACCCTCAGGCCACCATCGTCTTGCAACTGCCTACTCTCGGTGCACCCAGCGAGGCCCCGTCTTGCGCAGGAGCGTCTCGCGAGGCCCCTGCCTCGCGCCTCCTCTCGGCGCACCCAGCGAAGCGACGTCTCGCGCGTCACAGCTGTAGGCACCTAGCGAGGCCTCGTCTCGCGCAAGAGCATCTAGCGAGGCCCTGTCTCGCGCAGGAGCGTCTCGCGAGGCCCCTGCCTCACGCCTCCTCTCGGCGCACCCAGCGAGGCGACGTCTCACGCGTCACGGCCACAGGCACCCATCTAGGCCCCGACTCGCGCAGGAGCATCTAGCGTAGGAGTGTCTCGCGAGGCCCCTGCCTCGTGCCTCCTCTCGGCGCACCCAGCGAGGCGACATCTCGCGCGTCATGGCCCCAGACACCTAGCGAGGCCCCGACTCTCGCAGGAGCACCTAGCGTAGGAGTGTCTCGCGAGGCCCTTGCCTCGCGCCTCCTCTCAGCGCACCCAGCGATGCCACGTCTCACACAGGTGCGTCTCGCGAGGCCCCTGCCTCGCGCCACCTCTCGGCGCACTCAGCATCGCCTCGCCACAGCCGCTTGCATCCGCGAGGCCACGTCTCGCGCAGGAGTGTCTCGCGAGGCCCCTGCCTTGCGCCTCCCCTCGGCACACTCTGCCTCTCCTCACCACAGCCGCTTACAGCCGCGAGACCACGTCTCGCGAGACCCCTGCCTCGCGCCTCCCCTCGGCGCACTCTGCCTCGCCTCGCCACAGCCGCGCCATTAAGGGTCGTACACGCACTGGGCCTCGTTAGAGGGGCCTTATCTTATCCCTTAAGATCAGTGCCACCGACTGGGCACCACTCCTACTGTGAGTCTAACAAGAGGTAAGATCAAGGACCTCTCTAACACACCATTAAGGAGAGACTGGGGAAGGTTCATAGCAATTCACACAAAGTAAGAAGAAGTACGGACACTAAGCTCATGCCAGACAAGTAGTGGGAGCACTAGGAGAGGGGACATGGCCTATATTCTTCTAACAAGATGTTAGAGTCGACACCACCACCAGCACCACTACGCATGGAGCCACTCCTCTGACACTTGTACTAAATAAGTAGTGGAGACATCCCCACAGAACCTAACCATGTACTGGAGCCAACACCACTACCCCTGAGACCACTCTCCTGACAATGTACTTGTGTACCATCTGGTCCCCTGGATCACAATGTATCAAAGGTCATTAGAGCCCACTATAAAGGGAACCCCACTTCTACATGGAAAGGGGTTGGAAAAAACACTGTAGCACTACACCATAAAAAATACAAGTTCATTTCACCATTAACTATTCTTTGAGTTTCTCATTAGATATTTGAAGTTTTTCATTGATAAGCTCTATATTTCAATTCTTCTAACTTAACTTGGTTGACGAGTTCTCACCGTCAACAATTGTATTTTGGCCGATTACCCTTTTTGACCCTTTCTTTTTATAAATTAACCTTTGGACCGTGTATTTATTCAAAAGGTTCAAAATTCTGTATAAAAATTAAATTATGTATGTAATTTATGTATTTTGTAAAGGTTCACACCATTTTGAACCTTGTATTTTAGTCGATTTCCTGTTGGGACCTTTATTTTTAAAAATTAACTTGTGAACCTCAAGTTTTGTTAAAATATTTAAAATAGGAATAGATAGATCAATTATTTGAACACTATATTTTGGCCGATTGCTCGTTTTGACTCTTTATTTTAAAAAATTAACCTTTGGACCATGTATTTATTCAAAGTGTTAAAAATTAATTATAAAAAGATAAATATATATATATAATTTATGTTTTCTATAAAGGTCAGACCATTTTAAACTTTGTATTTTAGCCGATTCACTGTTTGGGCCATTTATTTTTTAAAATTAATTTGTGGACCTTGTGTTTTGTCAAAAGGTTGATTACCCTTTTGGATCATTTATTGTTAAAAATTAATATTTGGATCTCGTGTTTTGTCAAAAAGTTAAAAATACAAATAGATCAATTATTTATTTATTTATTATTATTATATAGATATTTTAATTGACATCTATTATTATTATTAAAATAAAAAAGAGAAAATAGATAGAGTTTTTTTCTTAATTAATTAATATCCATAAATTATACAAGTAAAATAAAAATGAGAAAATTTGACGGTTATTTATATTTATAATTTAATTAAACAGTTGTCGTAATTAAATATCTAATCAAATTTTAATTCTAATTAAAAAATGTGAAAAGAGAAGAAAATAGAAATGGTGTTTTGGAGCAATTTTAGAGTGTCACATCGTATAAATATATTAGAAAATATACCTACCTTCGGGAATTTTTTTTATAATAATTTCAAATATATATTTGAGGTAACTTTATATTTGTTTGATAAATATTATAATTTGAATTTCTACATTTTGTAATTCAACTATATATATTTAACGTAATTCTATATTTGTTTGATTAATTTTATAATTTATATAATGTGAGTGAGAAATTTATACCTTTTGTAATTCTTCCATTTTTTTTAAGTTGTGCTCTATAATAGTAAAATTGTATTAAAAGTATCTAATTAATCAATTATTTGTTTCTCTCTCCTTACAAGAAATTAATAAGAGATTTGAAAAATTAAGCTAACAAACAATATTAACATCAATTGTCATAATTATATATTTTTTAATTCATAATATGTTCTTTGTTTCTAAAAAAGATTTTGTGTACTTCACATCAACATCCGCATCTTTTGTTGCTACTGGAATGTCCACTAAATTACAATCTAGAAAATATTTATTTACTATAGTGAAAACAAATCACAAATCCAAACAATACCATTAGTAATATCGTTTTGTCACAAGCTTGATAAAATATCAAATGAGAGAAAAATAAAATTATTAATATTGACAATTGATAATAATAATTATAATATTTTGTACAACTATTCACTTTTGAATAAAAAACATAATTATATTATAATAAGAAAATAGAAATATAAATAACCAAAATTCAAACAATACTAATATGAATACTTGGTTAGCTAATTAAATTCGAAGATACAAATATAGTTTTTCAGTACATATAGTAAACAATATCATAGCACCATGATCCATGTTCAATTTCTTCTCCTTCCAATAACATAAGAAAAATATCAAAATCTATAAATCAACCATAAATATATATACATATATTGCATAATCAGCGGGTTCTCAATCAGTGAGTTCTCTCTACATTTGTCAGGTGCACAAAACTTATTTGAAAATACTCTTTGAGATATATTGCAGTGTCAACATAGTTTGATATTCATGTGTGTGTGGAAATATGCATGATATACATTGAAAGTCATGCATGTGTGTATGATACATGAAAAGCTTAAGAAAATTCTGGTACACTTGGAAATGATACTCATAGAACATACACATACCAACAATATTAGATATATAATCTCTACATATATACACATATATTCATGTAAATATATTGAGAGAGAGAAATTTTTTACCTTAAATCTAGAATTATTGATTACTACTGTGTTGAGAGTCAAGCCATGAAGTTAAATAAATTATGATATACAAAAACTTAAGGAAATGCTGGTACACTTGGAAATGATACTAATAGGATATACACAAACTAACAATTTTAGATATACAATTTGTATATATACACATATATTCATATATATATATATATGTGTGTGTGTAAATAGAGAGATTGAATACATTGAAACTTGAATTATTGATTATTACTCACTTGAGTAATTAAGAGTCAAGTCATGAAGCTAAATAAATTCTTAATCAAATTAATATTATGTGTATATATATTGATATTTTTAATTGTTAAGACATTTTGGTTTTGAATTTTTTAAGATTTAATAGCTCTTTAAATAAATTTTTAATCAAATTAATATTATTTGTATATATATTGATGCGTACATATATTAATATTCTTAATTGATAAGATATTTTTGTTTGGAATTTGAAATTTTTTATCTTTTTGTTTTTTATTTTTTTTAAAGTTAGATATTTAAGTATTAATTAATAGCTCTTTAGGTTTTTTTATCTATAGTTAAATGCTATTTTTAAACTACGTTTTTTAAAACATATATATCTAAAATAAAACAACATTTACATAAAATACATTACTACATTAATTTATAAAATATATTTTTTGAATGTATTATTTTATATATAGGCGTAGTTAGCGGTTACTGTTATCCCAAAAATCAGCAGTGAATGACATTGCAGGAATTAATTGCACGTTGCTGACACCTGGCAAAACTTGCGTTCGACTATCGACCAAGAAGATGTTCGGAGTTATGCGTGTGGATTCTTCATACGACCAGTCTGGTCGTAGGCACGTAACACGCGGAGGAAATCTTAGGCAGTTATGATGGAATCTGAAATTCTCTCCCATGATTTCCTGAGTATCCGATTATTTAGGAAATAATATCAGTAACAAATCAATGTAAATCTTCCTTGAGCTTATAAATAGTAGAAGAGGGCTCAGGGAAAGGCGGATCTTTTTCTCTCTTTTTCTGACTTCTAAATCGCTGGAGTTTAGAGTAATCATATCAATCATATTGTATTGTTCTTCAGAGGTTGGTGAAACTCATTGAACCCTAGTTCTTTGATCACTCCTTTGACTCTCACATCAATAACAATCTAAGTGGACGTAGGTTATTACCAGATTTTGGGGCCGAACCACTATAAAATAGTGTGTTCTTAGTATTTTCGCTATTACGTTCTTTTCAACGCATTCATCCACATTAAGCGTATTTTGACTCCATTTCAGTTGCCCAAAATCAGGGTCAACATTCTGGTGCTTTCATTGAGAGCTTGATACATCACCGTTGAGAAAACCAATGGTGAAAACTACAAGGAAAACTGGACAGGCGGCCCCCGCTGCACCATCAAACCCGCCTCCTCCTCCTCCTGCAAGTGTGGCTGAGGATGAGCCACATTTGGACTTTGAGGAGGAAGAAATGGATGACGCGACACTGAAGAGTACTCTGGGGGCGTTGCATGAAGAGCTGGCCAATCTGAGGGCTAGTCAGGAAAGTGCTGCCGAAATCATGGCGCGGTAGCAGCAAGAGATTGAACGGCAACGCGCAGAATTAAGCGAAAGGCAGGCGGAGATGGACTGTTGCCGGAGCGAAGCCATGCCAGCCCTCGAGGCAGCCTTGCAATTGGCTAGGAATCAGGCCACACCTGTCTCACAACCTGATCAACCTGCAAATGGGCCACCCCACAGGGGTCCCAATCCTAGCCCGCCTATCCAACCCTCGAGCCCGCAAAGGCCCGAGCAGCCTCAGGTGGCTCATGACGATGTCCCACAGGACCCTGAGGCACAGCCTCCATCCCAAGCTGGTCGCGGTAATCCCCCGCATCAGAGGTAGAATAGGACCGGGCATCAGCCTCGTAGTCCTATACACCATAGGGGCGACGAGCCGAACCTTCCGAACAGAAGTCAGAATCCTCCTGGCAACAGGAGGAACTCAGAGTTAGGCTTTGCGGTCCGGGGTCCCCTACGGCAAGATAATGCACGGGGACACAACGACCAGCGCAGGCCACCCTCTAACGCTCGGGACACTTCAGCCTAGGATGGAAATCGAGGGAACAGTCGATCCCACCATAGCCAATCAAGATTCAGAGATGGCCATGGGTATAATGAAGCCGATTCAGGCAAAGGAAATGCCGGTCGAAGGAATAACGAAAGAGGTGGAAACAGGATTCAGCCACCTCAGGATGACCAACCCGGCAGACGGGACGATGGGGGGCAATCCAGACAGAATAACGTCTTCAACCGGCTCGGAGCTAGCGAGCAACGAAGAAGAGATGAGGACTTGAGAGATGTGCTCAACGATCACCGAGAGCGGCATGGTGAGAACATCCCCCTAGCGACAGAGGCCACGGCGATTCCTGTCGCTGTGCAGGCCCAGATAGATGCCCTCAACCAGGCAGTACAACAATTGGTCGGGGGAAGAACATCTCATATCGACCACGACAGGAGGAAAAGCACTCCTTTCGTCTAGAGGATAGCAATGGCAGAGACTCCTAGCATGTTTAAAATTCCTACGCTTCCAAATTTTGATGGGTACGATGACCCGGTATCTCACGTCAATAAGTTTGAGATACAAATGGACATTCAGAAAGTGTTTGAAGATGCTCGGTGCAGTTTCTTCAGACCCTGCAACACTTTCTGATGCCGCACAGGAGTGGTTTTTCAAGTTCCCTCCTTCAAGCATAGTTTCCTAGGAGATGTTCGTAAGGGAGTTCTACGAAAAATTCTACGCCGGTCGCGTGCATCCGACCGAGGCAAACCAGCTAGTTGAGATTCACCAGCAGGATGGAGAATCGCTTAAGGATTACATCCAGCGCTTTATGCGAGCAGCAGCTGGAGCTAAGACAGTGGGGGACGAAGGAAAAATGATGGCCATAACCGCAGGGGTTAAGCGTTGCTCCCCCCTCTGGAAGAGCCTCCGCAAAGATGGGGTTAGAACTACCCAGTAATTCTTGGATCGGGCTGATCGTTATATCAAGCTTGAAGATGCCATAGTCGACGATGGAAAGCCTTCAGGCAAGAATAAGAAGGCCGCTGAGCCCGCCAAGGCCGCCAATGGGTCCAAACCTAATGGCAACGGCAACGGCAACGGCAAAAATGGTGGAAAACGGCAACACAATGAGCCTTCCACCTCCGACAATAAACGAGCCAAGGGTAACCGTTATGAACCTTGGTTCACTAACTACACTGCCCTTGTTGAGTCTCGGGGAGAGGTTTATCAGGCCACGAGTTCCAATGTGCCTTATAAGAAGCCTGCCCCCATTCGAAAGTATATTTCGAAAATAGACACTACCAAGTTCTGTCATTATCATAACGACTACGGACATGACACCAACGAATGCAACCAGTTGAAAGACGAAATCGAGTTCCTTATTAGACAAGGACACTTGAGAAGATACGTACGGGCCTCGGGAAATTCCCAACGAGAAGCTCCAGGTGGCAACGAGCAAGCGTCAACATGCCAACGCTCGCCACCTTTGCAGCCTGCCCCTGTGACTGGCACACTGTTAACCATTTGTGGAGGCCCGCACCTCGCGGGAAATAGCGGAAAGGCCAGGGAACGATACGCTCGGACTCTGTGCCACGACCAGGACATCGAGATGATGACTGTGGAGGACCGCGCACCAAAAAAGGCTCGGTCAGAGGAGGGCGAGATAACCTTCTCTGATAACGATGCCCAACATATCTGGTTCCCACATTCTGATCTGATGGTCGTGGATATCCAAATGGCCAACATGATGGTGAAGAGAGTGATGGTCGATACAGAAAGTTCGGTGAATATCCTGTATAAGTCTTCACTGGAATGCATGAAACTGTCTGTTAAGGACCTGGAGCCCTACAACCAAACAATATACGGCTTCTCTGGTGAAGGACTCGCCCCCACCGAATCGTTCAGACTACCAGTGACGGCAGGTACTGCGCCTGCTACCAGGACATTACTCGCTACTTTTGTAGTAGTTGACTGTCCTTCGGCGTACAATGCCGTCATTGGGAGGCCTATACTGTTTGATCTACAGGCTGTCATCTCTATGTGGCACTTAGCCATGAAGTTCCTGACAGACGCAGGGGTAGGACGCGTGTTGGGGAACCAGAGGGAAGCCAGAGAGTGCTACAACGCCTCAGTCACGAAGGCGAAAAAGGGAACATCAAAGAGCACTACCTCTGATAGGTTGCAAATGGAAATTGATACACAAGCCCAATTCGGTGATGAGGTCACCAAATAGGGTGTTGCCCAAAGTGAGGATAGAGATCTGGATGCTCGCTTTGGGGATTTTGAAGAGAACGTTAGAGCCGTCGAGGACCTGGAAGAGGTCCAACTCGACGAAAAAGACCCGAACAGAGTTGTGAAGGTCGGAAAAAACTTAGAACCAACAACGAAGCATGCACTGGTGAAATTTTTGCAAAAGAACCAGGAAGTCTTTGCCTGGTCGCACAAAGACATGGCTGGGATAGACCCTGCGGTTATCAGCCATGTCCTAAACATAGACAAGACTTTTCCACCCGTGCAACAAAAAAGAAGGCTGCTCGATAAGGATCGGTCGAGAGCCTTAAAAGAAGAGGTTGAAAGATTAAAGGAGAATGGGTTCATCAGGGTGGCATTTTATCCATCGTGGGTCTCCAATCTAGTGCTGGTTCCTAAGCCTAATGGCAAATGGTGAACCTGCGTGGATTTTACAGACCTCAATAAGGCCTGCCCAAAGGATTGCTTCCCACTCCCAAGAATCGACCAGCTAGTCGATGCTATCGCAGGACACGCGATCCTCTCGTTCATGGATGCATATTCGGGCTACAATCAGAATAGCATGCATCCCCCTGACGAGGACCACACCAGCTTTTGGACCGATACGGGCTTATACTGTTATAAAGTAATGCCCTTCAGACTGAAAAACGCAGGTGCAACTTACCAGCGGCTAGTCAACCACATGTTTAAGAGCTGATCGGAGTAAACATGGAGGTGTACGTGGATGACATGCTGGTAAAGTCTAAAAAGGCAGAAGGACATGTGAAGGATTTACAAGAATGTTTTGATATATTGAACAAGTACTTGATGAAACTAAATCCTCTCAAATGTTCCATCGGAGTCGGATCAGGGAAGTTTTTGGGGTTCATTGTAAATTCAAGAGAAATCGAGGCCAACTCCGACAAAATAAAAGCCCTGATCGACATGAAATCGCCAGAAAGAATCAAAGATGTGCAAAGTCTAACCGGGAGAATTGCAGCCCTGAGTAGATTTATTTCGAAGTCGACGGACAAATGTGTCCCTTTTTTCAATCTACTTAGGGGCAATAAGAAGTTTGAATGGATAGGAGACTGCGAGCAAGCTTTTCAGACCTTGAAGACTCATATGGCACAGCCTCCCGTTTTATCCAAGCCGATCGAGGGGGAAACTTTGTTCATTTACCTGGCGATCACGGAAGTTGCTGCTAGTGCGGTACTAGTACGCGAGAAAGGAGGCATAGAAAAAGCGGTCTACTATGTTAGCAAGAGACTGATTGGGGCAGAACTGAGGTATCCGACCATTGAAAGGTTAGCATATTGCTTAATCCTGGCCTCAAGGAAGCTACGTCCTTACTTTCAAGCCCATCCCATCACAGTTTTAACCGACCAGCCCCTTCGGCAAGTCCTCCAAAAACCAGAGGCGGCTGGGAGATTATTAAAATGGACAGTCGAAATAGGGTAGTTCAATATAACATATTCACCGCGAGCAGCAATAAAAGGACAAGTCTTGGCTGATCTTATTGCAGAGTTCACCGAACTCCCAGACAGCGAACAGCCTAGTGCGCCTGAGCCTTAAGAGAAAGCTCCTTCGTGGAAATTATTCACGGATGGATCGTCCAATGAATCCCACACAGGAGCGGGAGTGATATTGATAACGCCGGAAGGGCATCGATTTCACTGCGCCATTATGTTCGACTTCACCACGTCAAATAACGAAGCCGAATACGAAGCCCTCCTCGCTGGACTGAGAATGGCCAAAGACATGGGCACAAAGACCCTTGATATTTACAGCGATTCACAGCTGGTGGTGAATCAAGTTCTAGGGGAATATCAAGCATGGGGCTTAAAAATGGTGGCCTACTTGAATAAAACCAAAGACCTGCTAGCCCAATTCACGAAGTATACCCTCCAGCAAATACTGCGAGATCAGAATTCAAATGCAGATGCCTTAGCTAAACTCGCGAGCGCGAAAGATGCTGACACTTTGAACATTGTGCCAGTAGAAAGATTGAGTGAGCCAAGCATCCGAGCAGTTGAAGCCAGTATGGAAATACGAATGGAGGATACGTGGATGGCGCCTTACTTGGAGTATCTGACAAAAGGTGTATTACCATCAGATAGAAACAAGGCCAAAACTCTACAAAGGTGGGCCGCTAGGTACATACTGGTCGATGGTGTCATGTACCGAAGAGGATATTCCATGCCACTACTCAGGTGTGTTACACCAGAAAAAGCTAAGGAACTAATGAAAGAGGTGCATGAAGGCTTCTGTGGTGATCATGCTGGGGGGCAGAGTTTGGCAAAGAAAATTCTAAGGCAAGGTTACTTCTGGCCAAATATGAACGAGGATTTGATGGAATTTGTACAGAGATGTGATAAATGTCAAAGGTTCTCCAAAATTCCATGAGCAGCGCCAAACGAGTTGAAACAGATGCATAGTCCGTGGCCTTTTGCGATATGGGGGATAGATTTGATTGGATCCTTGCCAACGGGAAAAGGCGGAGTAAAGTACGTAGTCGTGGCAGTTAATTACTTCACCAAATGGGTCGAAGCTGAACCACTCGCTACCATAACGACCAAGAAAGTTCTTGACTTTGTCATCAAGAACATTGTTTGCTGGTATTTGCCCCGAAAAATAGTTTCAGACAACGGAACCCAATTTGACAACGACTTATTCACCAACTTCTGCGAAAGGCACAGAGTTATTAAAAGCTTTTCTTCAGTTGCACATCCCCAAGCAAACGGGCAGGTCGAGGCCGTGAATAAAACTCTTAAGGACACCCTGAAGAAAAGGCTTGAAGACGCTAAAGGAGCATGGCCAGAGAAGCTGCCTGAAGTCCTCTGGTCGTATAGAACGTCTCACCGAACAGCGACAGGTCATACCCCATTTTCCTTAGCCTACGGATATGAGGCTATGTTACCTGTCGAGTTAGATCCCCCCTCACATTGACGCATTACATACGACCAAGACCAGAATAGCCAACTGATGATGGAGTCCCTAGACTCAATTGATGAGATACAGGAGAAAGCCCAACTCCGAGTTGCTGCATACCAGCAAAAGGTCGCCCGATACTTTAATTCAAAAGTAAAAGAAAGAAAACTCAGCGTCGGTGACTTGGTGCTACGACGAGTTTTCTTGAATACCCGCGACCCCACTGCTGGAGTACTCGGACCTAATTGGGAAGGACCTTACCAGATCGAAGAAGTCCTTCACCCGGGCACCTACAAACTTGCACGCCTAAACGGAGATCTCGTTCCACGTTATTGGAATGGAGAACACCTGCGCAAGTATTATCAGTGAACAATCCTTTTTAAAGGACTGGCTTGTATTAAATTCTAATTTTTACAAGTTTTGCAAAAGGGTTAGCCACTGTTGACGCGGTTCTTCGCCAACAGGTAATTAAGAGAATGAGAGAAAAGGATTAGTGCTAAATGTGAACCGAAATAGATATATGATCTTAGAGGATGAAAGGGGTGACTCAAGACACGGTTTTTAAGTGGTCGAAGGTTAAAATCCTTCTACTCCACTAGTCAATATTATTGATCTGTACTGAGTATTTGGTTACAAAGTATTTCTTGCAAGAGATTATTTTTCCCCAACCCCTATCAACTCCCAGGGTCTCCATATTTATAGGAGAAGGCACCTGGAAGTTGGTAGGGAGGTCATCCCGTGACCTTCTTACTTGTGGTATCAATTCTGTGACATTCATGATTAATTCCTAAACCTGACACATAAGTGTGGTCAAATCAATAGATAAGGAAGTAATGGGCCGCACGGCACAACCCCACCGTGGGTGTCTGAACATGCATGTTCCTGCTGCGTGTCCGAGAAGTCAGGGGGATATCAGACACGTGATGCCTGATATATGCACGTTTACCTTGCATGTGTTTACTTATAAGGGGTCACACCCCCATATCCAGCTCGTACCGCGAGCTTCATGCTGGACTCGACCTTCGGCCTTCAGGGGACCTGCTCCAGTCTTGGACAATGGAGGGGAGCCCTTTGGGCTTCCTCGAGCTAACGACAGAAGTTCCGGTCTTAGGGGAGTTCGTGAGATAACTACGATTAGTCAGCAGCTCGGCTTGCTAACCAGCCTGTGGGAAAACCAGGGCGTACATTTGCCCCCCAAGCTCCTGCTCATGGTATACCACGTCGTATATAAGACCACAGTAGGGGCTTTTGGACTTCCCCATGAACTCTTCGCATTCCACCTTTTATGCAGGCATCTGATACGTGGAACATCGTGGGTGGTGACGGTACGTCTTACGAGAACCGCATTTAATGGCCTAGCCCATGCCCAGCCATCGTTTCGTATTTCGAGTTGAGGGCCTCGGATCCCCCATCAGGGCCATCCAACGGCCCTCTATACGTGATCCTTTACGCATATAAAAAGGGGTGGCCACCCTACGCATGGGCCACCCTTTCATTCGAAATTTTTCAAGCTTCAAGCTCCTCTTCTTCTTCTCTCTATATCTCCAGAAGAACAAAACCCTCGATCCCGCTACTGCTACTTTCAGTGTTCAAGAAGCTTAGGCGCACGGACTTCTCCGAAGCTTTGGAAGCCATTACATCGACGAAGCTCTCACCAACGTAACACCTTCGTCTACCTCCCAGCCACACACTGTAAGTTTCCTGATCCTGTGTGTTTTGAAAATATGCTACTGTAGCTTAGGTAAAAAAAAATTACTGTAGCCACATGCAAGGGTTTGCTGGGTTTTGTGGATATGGAGGGTGACAGCCCTTTTAGGTTAGGGCACATTTGTTGTACGAAATCGCTTTAGAGTATGGGTTTCAGGAAGCTTTTTCTGGGGAAAATTTCTGGGTAGGAGTTTTGGGAATTTTGGGTGCAAAACCGGGTAGCTTAGGGAACACGCCTCACAAGCGGTTTTGCAATTTCCTGCCTACTGAACCATTCCCCCAAGGCAAATTCTATCTTGACCCTCCTGACACATGAATCCTGAGTAATCGGGGATCGGTTGGGAGCACAGGCGCGTGTTCATCGAACCGCGTGGTCCCACTCTCCACGGGCTGTGCTTACCTCAGCTCGTGTAAATAATAATTGCTTTTTCCTCATGCTTGGGTCGCCTTTTCTGAAATGTTTTCTTTTGTTCGTTAGGCGACCAGATGGCTCCAAAGAGAAATCTCCCACAGAAGAACGTCAGCAGCTCGGCCTCCCAGCAGGACAAAGGGAAGGCGGCGATGCCTAGCTCCCCGATCCCCCGCTTCGGGCCGACAGTGGAGAAGGAGGTCGAGGTGGCCCCTGATGCCTTCTTTGAGGCGGAAAGGATCGTCTCGAAGATAACTGACTAGGCAAAGATTAACAAAATCTTCCTTTCCCACAACATCTCCTTGGGGAAAGCGTCCGTAGTGGCTCGACCTACTTCAGAAGGCGAGCGGAGATGTGCGCCACTCGACGAGTCGTTCGCGGCCTGGAGCGGTGAACATTTTAAGGCAGGGGCCTTCCTTCCACTGGATCAGTACTTTGCTGATTTCCTCAACTATGTGGGGTTGGTCCCATTTCAGCTACCCCCCAATTCCTACGGCCTGCTGGCAGGGCTGAGGTATTTGTTCCAGAAGCACGAGTGGGAGGTCCCCACTCCTGCAGACATTTTATATTTCTTCTGCCTCAAAGCCAGCCCGGACCAGCGGGGGCGAGGTGACGGGTTCTACTATTTAACCCGGTTTCCCAATACGGCGGCGGTCATCGAGCTGTCCAGCCACCCCAATGACTTTAAGGACCAGTTCTTCATGTCAACTGGTTTCCGAAACTACGAGCATCACTATTTCAATCGTCCTCGTAAGTTTCTCCCGTCCTTAGCTCGCCTTTTAAGTGTTATTTTAGCTCCTCCCATACCCCATTCTGACTCAAACTAACCTTGCAGCCATCTTCGAGAGGACAGAGAAGTCTGTGACCCTCGGGGGCCAATATGAAACGCTGGCGGGCTTGCCCCCCAGTGAGAAGGATTATCGCGTGCTCGTGATGGACAAGACGATGGTGTTCTACAAGCTGATTTTTCCAAATCAGACTCTGAACCTAAAGAGGCCCCGGGGGCCGCCCCCAGCTCGGGACACCAGACCCATCATCGTGGAGGAGGTCGCTGGAGATGAAGACGAGGAGGACGAGGGCGACGAAGTTCCGCTCGTGAGGAGCAGGAAGAGGACCTTGGAGGTCGCCGAGAGGATGGGCGAGGAGAGGATCCAATCCGGAGCAGCCGCGGGTCCTTCTGGCCAAGGTAACCCTTACTTGCTTAGGAGTCTAGATAGGGCCACCGTAGACCCCCGGCTGGCTAGGTTCAATACTAGGCAGCTCGTCCATCATCACCGAAGCCATCCGGACCTGAACACACTCCTGCTCCATTGTGTCGACCGGCTCGTGCTGGATCACCAAGAGAGCCGGCCTAGGGGTACCGTAGTAGTAGATAACACCCTAGCCTTTAGGTCGATCCTATTCGAGGAGTATGGGACCAACTTACGCACATGGCCATCACTCCAGAGGGGTATCTATGCTCCGGGGCTTAGGCAGTATGTAGAAGAATCTAGCCCTGAGTCAGAACTGGACCCAGAACTTGCGCCAGTTCGGGAAATAATCGTCTTAGGTTCTTCCAGCTCGGGGGGTAGGGCTCCCTTAATATTTGCACACTTTTTATATTTAACCCTTTGTCCTTGTCTGTATGGTTGCTAACTTGTACTAACAATGTTTTTGTTTCGACAGAAGAGATGTCTCAGCCCGAGGATAGCTTGCGAGGCGCAGTCTTCGGGGGAAACCCCTCGGCCGAACCAAGACTAAAAAGGCTTCGGGGGTCTAGGAGCGCCGCTGGGACCTCCACCAAGTCTCTGACAAAGGAGAAGGAGAAAACCCCGGCTGCCCAGGATACGGGAGCAATTCTTCCTGCCGCAGGAGCAAACCAAATGCCTCCACCACCTCCGCGAGCTCCAGTCGCCACTCAGGATGGAGGAACGGAGCTCGAGACTCCGGCTGTGGCGGTCTCCGATGTGCGCATCCCAGTCAACCCTCAGGACCTGGAGAAGATCCCAGAGGCCTTCCGGGGGACAGTGTACGAGTCGGCGAACTACGCCATCAACCATATCTATAAGTTCACCGAGAAGGAACTTCGGGCCATTGAGACACTGAGCCCGGTTGGGGTGATGGAGTCTTCAATGAGCATGACCCTAACGGTAAGTTGCCCTGTTTTCTCTGTAAAGCTCCTACCCTTACACTTTGCCCTGTTTTTCCTCTAAGGAAATTTTATCTTTCATTTCTCGCAGGGCGTCGTCGCTCTCCACCGGAGCATCATCAGGGCCAAGACTCAGCTCGAGGATATGAGAGCCGATCATCAGGCTTCCCTTCAGGAGGCTAGGGCGACTGAAGATGCCTTGGCGACCGTGAAGGCCGAGTTGGAGAAAGCCCTCTCGAAGGTCCAGGAGCTCGAAGCCTCCCTTGCCACCTCGCGGACGGACTTCGAGACTGCAAAGACTGAGATCCAGGCCGCCCAGGTCGCCCTAGAGGCCGAACGGGCCACTTCGGAGAAGTCCATGTAGGATTTGTTCTATCACTGTTGGGCTTACAATCCGGAGGCTGACTTCTCCTTCATGTCACCAAGCCTTTGGGCGCGCTTGCTGGTGAAGTTCCAAGCTCACCTTGAGAAAGAGGCACCGCCTTCGGAGACTGGAGAAGCCTTGGGCGCGGTGGAGCAGGGTGAGACAGCGACCTCCAAGGGGCCATCTGACGGAGCTTAGGGCGTTCTTTCCCTGTTGCCTTTGAACATTTTTAAGTATTTTTTTTTTTGTAACCTTTGCATGAGGTGTTTTCACCTCGAGACAATTTTCTTTAACGTTTTTAATTTACGCTCTTTCATGCTTTTAAGCATTTCGGCTATAATTTATTGAAAAACCTAGTTTGCATTAACTTTAACCCATACTTCGAGCTCTTGAAGTAGAACAACGATCAATAGATTTAAATCAACTTCTAAGTTTTATGACCTGGTTAAAACCAGGAACTTAATTTGAAAACTTAGTTCGTGTTAACTCTTATCCATATCTCGAGCTCTTTAAGAAGAACAACGATCAATAGATTTAAATCAACTTCTAAGTTTTATGACCTGGTTAAAACCAGGAACTTAATTTGAAAACTTAGTTCGTGTTAACTCTTATCCATATCTCGAGCTCTTTAAGAAGAACAACGATCAATAGATTTAAATCAACTTCTAAGTTTTATGACCTGGTTCAAACCAGGAACTTAATTTGAAAACTTAATTCGTGTTAACTTTTATCCATATCTCGAGCTCTTTAAGAAGAACAACGATCAACAGATTTAAATTAACTTCTAAGTTTTATGACCTGGTTAAAACCAGGAACTTAATTTGAAAACTTAGTTTGTGTTAACTTTTATCCATATCTCGAGCTCTTTAAGAAGAACAACGATCAACAGATTTAAATTAACTTCTAAGTTTTATGACTTGGTTAAAACCAAGAACTTAATTTGAAAACTTAGTTCGTGTTAACTTTTATCCATATCTCGAGCTCTTTAAGAAGAACAACGATCAACAGATTTAAATCAACTTCTAAGTTTTACGACCTGGTTAAAACCAGGATAGGACTTAGTTACTGTTAACCCTTATCAATATCTCGCGTTTTTAAGAAAACAACGGTCAATCGATAAGAATCAACATCTAAGTCGTTAAGGAGACCTGGTTATATCCAGGTACCATATGCCCCCCAAGTAACTGGGAAAGGGTCTTTCGTGGTTACTTTAAGATTACACTTGCAAATATGCATAAAAAGTTGATTTTCATTAATACATAAGAAGTGGCCTTCCAGGCCTTACAAGTAAATCATTGGTAATATCTCTTTAAGTGGACGGCGTTCCAAGTTCGCGGGACCGCCCCTCCATCAACTCGAGCTAGCTTATAAGTTCCCTCCTTGATGACTTCGATGACCTGGTATGGTCCTTCCCAGTTCCGTCCCAAAACTTCGTCTTTGGGATCTTTTCCGACGAGGAAAACTCTTCTCAGAACCAAGTCGCCTACACTAAAGGTGCGTTTTTTAACCTTGGTGTTGAAGTAGCGGGTGATTCTCTGTTGATAATGGGCGAGCTGGAGTTGCGAATCCTCCCGCCTTTCCTCAACCAGATCGAGGGAATGGCACAGGAGCTCGTGGTTTCGATCTTGGTCGTAAAATTGGACTCTATGCGAAAGAACCTTTATCTCCACGGGGAGGACTGCCTCACTCCCAAAAGTTAAAGAAAAGGGAGTATGACCTGTAGGAGTCCGATGCGAGGTCCGGTATGCCCATAGGACCTGGGGGAGCTGTTCTGGCCAGACCCCCTTCGCTTCATCTAATCTTTTCTTGAGGCTCGCCTTTAAAGTCTTGTTGACAGCTTCGACCTGGCCATTAGCCTGAGGATAGGCCACGGAGGAGAAACTTTTCACAATCCCATGTCTGTCACAGAACTCGGTGAACAGGTCGCTATCGAACTGAGTGCCGTTATCGAAGACGATCTTCTTGGGCAGGCCGAAGCGACAGATGATCCTTTTAACCACGAAGTCAAGCACCTTTTTAGACGTGATTGTTGCCAACGGCTCTGCCTCAGCCCACTTAGATGAACGCACCGGAGGAGAGGTAGGGAGTGCCCACGTCGGTACAACACCCCATCGACCAGCGTATATCTCGGAGCTTGATACAAGATTCGTCGTGCATCGTTACGTCCTTTGGGCAGCTTGCCCTCGACAAGATACTCAAGAATGGGGGTCATCCAGGTCGGCCTTGCGTCAATCATTTCGACCTCGGCCCATCTTTCTTCTATACTTGGTTGTTCCAAGAATTCTATCGGCGCCAACCCCAAGGTCTCCGTCTCTCCCGAGGTGGTGAGCTTGGCAAGAGCATCTGCATTAGTGTTCTGCTCCCGAGGTATCTGTTCGATCGATCCTCGCTCAAATGCGGGCAGCTCAACTTTTACCTTCGTCAGATAGGCGGCCATCTTGGGTCCCCGCGCCTGATATTCGCCCAAGACCTGGTTTACCATGAGCTGGGAGTCACTAAAGCACTGGACGGAGCTCGCCTTTAACTCCCTGGCTATCCTCAGGCCGGCCAGCAAAGCTTCGTACTCCGCCTCGTTGTTGGAGGCCTTGAACCCAAACCTTAGCGCCGATTGGAATCTATGTCCCTCGGGGGATATCAGAATGATTCCGGCCCCGGAGCCGTTCTCGTTGGATGAACCGTCTACAAAGATCTTCCACAACGATTGGGGCGAGCTGAGATGA
Source organism: Humulus lupulus (assembly GCF_963169125.1). NCBI lineage: Eukaryota > Viridiplantae > Streptophyta > Magnoliopsida > Rosales > Cannabaceae > Humulus > Humulus lupulus. The sequence continues at coordinate 146,689,477 of NC_084798.1, read as the reverse complement.
GCCCTCTGCGGGATTCTCCTGGAATCCCGTGCATTCTGCCACGAAATCGGCGAGGGCCTGACTTTTTATAGCAGTTCGTGGAGTGTAGAAAATCTCGAACTGGCTGATTTCGACCGCCCATTTTAACAAACGTCCCGATGCTTCAGGTTTTTGCAAAACCTGCCTTAGAGGCTGATCGGTCATGACGTGTACTGAGTGGGATTGGAAGTACGGCCTGAGCTTTCGCGAGGCCATGATTAGGAAGAACGCAAATTTTTCCATCAGTGGGTATCGTGACTCTGCCCCAAGAAGTCTCTTGCTGATGTAATAGACTGGCTTCTGAACTTGGTCCTCTTCTCGTACCAGTACGGCACTAGCTGCATCCTCAGTGACAGCTAGGTAGAGAAAAAGAGGCTCGCCTGCCTTGGGCTTGGATAATACGGGTGGTTCAGCCAGATGCGCCTTCAGGTCGAGGAATGCGCTTTCGCACTCTACTGTCCATTCAAACTTCTTGTTTCCTCGGAGCAGGTTGTAGAAGGGCAAACACTTATCGGTTGACTTGGAAATAAACCGGTTCAGTGCGGCCACTCTCCCTGTTAGGCCTTGGACATCTTTCCGCGACTTGGGCGAAGGAAGCTCGAGCAATGACCTGATCTTGTCGGGGTTTGCCTCGATCCCTCAGGTATTGACTATGAACCCCAGGAATTTTCCTGACGCGACTCCAAAAGTGCATTTCTGGGGATTGAGCCTTATGCCGTATTCTCGTAATATTTTAAAACATTCTTCCAGGTCGGAAACATGGTTGTCGGCAGTCTTTGACTTGACTAGCATGTCATCAACTTACACTTCCATGTTTTTTCCGATCTGGTCCGCGAACATTCTGTTTATCAATCTTTGGTAGGTAGCTCCGGCGTTCTTCAAACCGAAAGGCATGACCTTGTAGCAATAGACATTAGTCGGGGTCATGAAGCTGGTGTGTTCCTGGTCCGCCGGATTCATCGCAATCTAATTGTAGCCTGAGTACGCGTCCATAAAGGACATGAGCTCGTGCCCCACCGTGGCATCCACCAGCTGATCGATCCTTGGTAATGGAAAACAATCCTTGGGGCAGGCTTTATTCAGATCGGAGAAGTCAATGCAGGTTCGCCACTTTCCGTTGGGCTTTGGAACTAGCACGGGGTTGGCGACCCAAATTGGAAATTTGGCTTCACGGATGCTTTCACGGATAAAACCACATTTTTTTAGCCGGGCTACTTCTTCTTCTAGGGCTTCAGCTCGGGTTGTTCCTAAACGTCTTTGCTTCTGAGACTTGGCAGGAACGCTTTTGTCCAGATGGAGCGTGTGCATGATGACACTCAGGCTAATTCCCACCATGTCCTCGTGGGACCAGGAAAATACATCTAAGTTAGCCCGCAGAAAAGTAATCAACTCCGTCTTCCTCTTGCTACAGAGGTTTTTCCCGAGCTTGACCATCCGTGATGGATTTTGTGGATCAAGGTTCACCTCTTCGAGCTCCTCAATAGCCTAGAGCTCGGATCTGTCTTCGCCTATTCGGGGGTCAATGTCTTCACTCAAGGCGACATTTTCCCCTTTGGCGTTTTGAGGTTTTTCAACCTCACGAGCCGCCAAAGGTTCCTGGGATTCCTATTCACTCAGAATGGCCATGGCCAGCTGGCCGGGTTTAGATTTTCCCTTCATGGAAATGCTGTAACATTCCCTGGCAGCGAGCTGATCGCCCTGGATCGTGAAAATTCCTACCGACGTGGGGAACTTCATGGCGAGGTGTCGGATGGAGGTGATAGCCTCGAAAGCTATGAGCGTAGGTCGGCCCAAAATGGCGTTGTACGCAGCGGAGCAGTCTATGACCACGAACTCGAGTAGTTTGGATACTGTTCGAGATTCTTCTCCTAGGGTGATCACCAGCTCGATCGTCCCTATCGCTGCTGATCCTTCTCCCAAAAAACCATACAGCATCATGGAGGTTGCCTTTAGATCGGCGACAGTCAGACCCATCTTCTCTAAGGTGGATCGGAATAGAAGGTTCACCGAACTCTCGTTGTCTATCAGCACCCTTCTCACTCTCCGGTTGGCGAGCTGGACTGCTACAACCAAGGGGTCATTGTGAGGGAACTGGACATGGCCTGCATCTTCCTCCATAAAAATGATTGGTTCCCTCTCCAAGCGCTGCTGTTTTGACTGACACTGCTCCGGGATGAACTCCACTCCGTTATGAGCCTTTAGTTCATTCACGTATCTCTTCTGGGCGCCTCTGCTTGTGCCAGCCATGTGCGGTCCTCCAAAGATGGTGGATATCTCTCCTCCGACCACTGGAGGAGAACATCCTGATCAAACCCGAGACCCGGGTTGACTGGCTGGGACCTCTGGAGTAGGTTGAGTCGCTGAGACCCTGTTCCGCGAGTATTGAGCCAAGGGGCCGGCTCGGATGAGAGTCTCGATCTCATCTTTTAAATGCCTATAATCATTGGTATTGTGGCCCACGTCGTTATGAAAACGACAAAACTTGGAAGTGTCTCTCTTTCCTTTGTGGTGCTTCAGTGGCTCCGGCCTCTTCCAGGGGACCCGAGTAGAGTTGGCCAAGAAGATAATCTCTCTGGACTGAGTGAGCTCGGTATATGTCGTGAAAACGGGCTTAAACTTATCTACGGATTTATTCTTCTTTTGACCGTGCTGACTGTTTTCGCCATTGCCCTTTCTCTTGCCTCCACCGGCCTGGTTGCTCTACGTGACGTTCGGGGTCGTCGTCACAACCTTCGCCCCTATTCCCGCAGGCTGATCGGGAACCTGGCTGGTTCCCGCAGCTGAGGCCTCGGCTTCTTCCAAGTTTATCCATTCTTGGGCCCTGTTAAGGAATTCGTTGACCGAGCTGACTCCCTTTCCTCTGTATATTCTTCCATAAGTCTCCTCCGACAAGGATTCCGGTTCTCATGGCCATGAGCTTAGAGCTATCATCCGCGTCTCTAGCTCGAGCAACGACGTTTGCGAATCTGCTCAGGTAGGCCTTCAGAGTCTCACCGGGCTGCTGTCTCACGTTGGCCAGGGAGTCGGCCTGAACACGGGCGGCCTGAGAGGCTCGGAATGCCCTTTTGAAGTCGGCTGAGAAGGCCTTCCAGGAGCTGATTGACTGTCTTTTACTTTTCTTGAACCACTGTCTGGCGGGTCCAGTCAGCGTGGAGGGGAAGATCAAGCATCTCAGCTCCGGGCCAATGTTATGGACCATCATTAGGGTTTTGAACATCCCTAAATGGTCCGAGGGGTCTCCGTCCCCGTTGAACTTTGACAGGTGAGGCATACGGAAACCAGACGGGTATGCCGTCGCTGCTATGTTGGGGGCGAAGAGTTCCATCTCGTCCCCTGAATCATATTCGTCTTTTTCTTTTTCTGATAGAAGTTTCCTCGTCAGCTCCTCCATCTGGGTCAGGCGATCGAGGGTTTGGTCCTGATGTCCTTGGTTATTCTGGGGCTGTTCAACAGCTCCGGATCCATTATACACATTTGGTGGGTTATTGCCCCTCCTATCTTGAGATAGGTTATTTGGGACATTCCCCCCGTTGCGTATTTCGGACAGGACCCCCCCTGAACGAGCCTGGCCATCACTTCCAGCTCGGTCTTCTCTGTGAGAGTTGAGGCGATCTCGCAGGTCACCTCCCTGGGTGCTCTGGTGACTTTGCGCCGAACTTAACTGCTGATGCAGGTCTCCCCCAGAGAGATCACTCTGGTGACTGTCGGTCCAATGCCTCCTGCTGGATAGGCTTGGAGTCCGCCTTTGGTGGTGACGACCTGAGTTTTCCCCTGGCGCCCTGCTACGCCGGGAAGGTCCAGCAGACGGTGGGTTTCTCCTACTACTCCCATAGGCTGGGACGTCCCAGACGGACCAAGGAGGACACGAATATCTGATCGGAGATGGAGGATGCCTGACTGGAGAGGCGATCCTAGTTCCGTCTGGACGGATCAAGTTTGGTGGGGGCCTTTCGGCCCTGCCAACCTGCTGGTCCTGCGCCAGGCGATCTAGACGAGGCGCAGGACGGTCGTCGGGAACGGGCTGACGCCGCGAGCCCCCCCCCCCCCCGAATCTCCTTCGAGAACTTCCTCGAGTTCCCCTGGGCGTTCTCGAGGATGGTTGAGAGCTAGGAGTCGACGTCCTGACCGAACGGCTGTACTGCGGTCGTCCAGTCCTAGGCACTTCCTCGAAGTTTGCCTCTCGATGGTGTGATGAAGGGGTGGATTTGGCTGCTGGAAACCTATCCGAACGGCTACGCCTGGGCCGGTTATCCCGACGAGACTTGGGAGCCTCGCCCTGCCTCTCTCTGACGTTAACGTCGGTTGTGAGAGGGGGTAATCGGGCCAGGATATCCTTGATTTGCTGGCTGGTCGTTGCTAACTGGCTCCTCAGTTGAGCGTTCTCCATCTCCACCACAGTATAATAACACGGGTTCGGATTAGGCGGCCGAGGCGCCGAACTACCAGTATCGTCTTGGCCCGCCGGCTGTTTTCCTGGCCGCTACTGGACTTCAGGAACTTGTTCATCAGGGATGGTGGTATGATGAGCCTCCTGCCCATCATGTTGTTCTGTCTCGTTACCATGCCTGGACCGAGTAGTCACCATAGTTGGATGTTTGCAGCAGCACTAATCGAAAAAGCTCTCAATGAAAGCACAAAACTGTTGACGCGGTTCTTCGCCAACAGGTAATTAAGAGAATGAGAGAAAAGGATTAGTGCTAAATGTGAACCGAAATAGATATATGATCTTAGAGGACGAAAGGGGTGACTCAAGACACGGTTTTTAAGTGGTTCGAAGGTTAAAATCCTTCTACTCCACTAGTCAATATTATTGATCTGTACTGAGTATTTGGTTACAAAGTATTTCTTACAAGAGATTATTTTTCCCCAACCCCTATCAACTCCCAGGGTCTCCATATTTATAGGAGAAGGCACCTGAAAGTTGGTAGGGAGGTCATCCCGTGACCTTCTTACTTGTCGTATCAATTCTGTGACACTCATGATTAATTCCTAAACCTGACACATAAGTGTGGTCAAATCAATAGATAAGGAAGTAATGGGCCGCACGGCCCAACCCCACCGTGGGTGTCTGAACACGCACGTTCCTGCTACGTGTCCGAGAAGTCAGGGGGATATCAAACACGTGATGCCTGATATATGCACGTTTACCTTGCGTGTGTTTACTTATAAGGGGTCACACCCCCATATCCAGCTCGTACCGCGAGCTTCATGCTGGACTCGACCTTTGGCCTTCAGGGGACCTGCTCCAGTCTTGGACAATGGAGGGAAGCCCTTTGGGCTTCCTCAAGCTAACGACAGAAGTTCCGGTCTTAGGGGAGTTCGTGAGATAACTACGATTAGTCAGCAGCTCGGCTTGCTAACCAGCCCGTGGGAAAACCAGGGCGTACAGCCACGTTTTATGGCTAATCGCTTATAAATGTAAGATCTTTTAAAGATCACTCGTAAAGACATATTTAGTCCATTTTAATACGAGATTATAAGGGACTGTGCGCAGCCAGTCATTCTTGCCAACCATTGTAAATTTATTTTTACAAGTATTTGTTCATTACGTGTGTTGTTTTGCTGTATTACAAGTGTTAAAATTTTACTATCGAGCAGTAATGTTCGCACAGGTCGTGGTCAAGGCAAGTGACCAAGGACCTAAAGCTCCTCGATCACTTGGGGGGCATATAAGGTACATCGATAGCAAAGCATACCACAAGGTATGTAAACACATGAACAAAATAAGTGAAAGCATGCTACGGTACTTAGCGTATTTTTCAAAATTTATGATTTTGTTAAAACGAACCAAAGTACTATGCTAAGTTCGATCATGCGACCAGGGATTATGATAAAAGATTATAATATCAAAGGCAAATGTTTACACCGCGAGCATTAGTGCTCGGATGTAAAAACAGAATTAAAAGGAATAAAAACCTTTACACCGCGAGCAGTACTGCTCGGATGTAATTGTTCAAGCATAAGCAAAAGAGCTGCCCTCGCAGCAATAAAATAAAAAAGATTGTCTTTACAAAAAGACCCGTGGGCCATAAAGCGAAAAAACAAAAAAAAAATATTAATTTGGCTGGGGAGCAGGAGGGTCTTCTGGATTAGGAGCGTTTTGATCAGTTGGAGGTTTGGGCACAGCAGCAGCAGCAAGAGTTTGGGCCTTGGCCTTCTCTTCTGCCGCCAGTCGAGCAACACACTGCGTCATCAGCGTCTCTTGCAATTGATCGGAGAGATAGCTAATGTCTACCCCCCGATTGTGCTTCCAGAGGTCGTAGAAGCAGAGGAAGGTGGCTTCCTTATACTTCTTCAGAGTTTTAACTCTGTCCTCCTCGAGCCCGCGCACCCGTTCCTCAAGCTTCTTTACCTCATCCCTACTGGCGGTCAGATCGAGTGTGAGCTGCTTGCAGTCTTGGGTGTTGAGTTTGCAGTTCTCCTTCCATTTGTGCCGCTCGTCGATGGCTTTGTTCCGGGCCGCCTCACTCTCCTCAAGCTCTCGGGTAAGAGTGGACTGATCCTCGCATAGCTGCTCGTTCAGCTTAACCAGCTCCTTGTTCTCCTCGAGCAGCTTGGTCTTCTCATCCTCAAGCGCTTTCATAGCCTGGGCAAGTCTGGAGTCAAAGTTCCTCTCTCGAGAAACCATCGCCCCAGCTTGGTGCCAGCTAGCAGTCAAGGATAAAAACCCCTGAAGAAAAAATGAAGTTAAGAAAAGAAATTTAGCATAAATGACAAAGCAGCAAAAGACGACTTACACTGGATATCTCGTTCAGCCCTCTGTTGATGATTTCATTGATGTCCATCGTGGCAGTGTCAGTGATGGCGACCTGGGAACGCCTATGCTTGGAGAGCCAATATAATCTCTCCCTGGCCATGCCAACTATGTGGCTGGGCAGGGAGCCTTCGGACAAGTTTTCCGTGGTCTCTTTGTCTACGGCCTTTGAGGAAGACCGAGGATCGACAGGCGTGGGAGTTTGATGCTCGGGGGAAGGCGAGTGTGTTGAGTTCTCTTTAGAGGGGACGTCGGTGGGAGCATCTTCTGTTCGGGCCTTCTTCGAAGGGGTATTGCTACTTTCCCCACGAGCCCTTTTGTTGTCCTTCTTCGGGACAAAAGCTTCGACAGCAGCCTGGTAGTGTGCAAAGAAGTCTCCGGGGTCCATGCCTGCACAAAGTGACATTTCAAACAATGAGATTAAAGGGTCGCAGAGAAACAGAGGTTAGAATATAAGAGATGCAAAAGTAACGTACCCGAGCTACACCTACTCGTCAGAACACTATCTACTGAACTACCTAGTTCCTGGAAGAAATCTGAATTTAAAGAAGGAGCGTTCCTAAAGTTTCTATCCCCATCAAATAGGTGGATGGGAATGGGCAAGTTATTTAAAAATGAGAATGGTGTACCGTATACATCCGACGAGTCGTCAAACTGTTCGGCAGGCTCGGCAGCCTTTTGCTTCCCCTTGCCCTTGGGGACCGACGGTTTTGCTGCTCGGTGGGAAGCAGCAGGTTCCCTGATTGTAACCCCAGTTGGCCTCCTCCTAGGAGGAGGTGACTGAGGTTGCTGCTCGGGACCCTGCTCGCGTCCCACGTCAACATGGACACCACCCGCCGCAGGTTCGCTGGTCGCAGGAGGGGAGCCCTTAAGGCCAGCCAACCTAAGGTTAGCCTCAGTGACCAAGTTTTTCACACTATTAGCAGCATTGGACATCCGGGCTAAGAGCGCTGCCCTCAACTCCATTCCTGGAGTAGGGGTCGGGCGCAACCATGGACCTGAAGTACAATGGAATAGTAGAGTATTATGACGAGAAATTTTAAAGGGCAAGAACTACTGGTTTAAGGCTCGTTATTCCCCTTACCTCCTCGTGCGAATGCCAGGTTGTCCGCAGCAATGTCAGGTGTGAGAAAGTATTCCAGATGATACTTCCCCACATTGGAGATATGAGTGATCTCGGACAGAAACATGCGTCCGGTCTCCTGATGGCAGAAATGGAAGAACCCCGTACCGTCTTGGTTGGGGTTGGACTTAAGGTCAAACAGATAATTGACCTCATGAGGAGAGAGGGCTGGCCATTTCTTAAGTTTGTAAAGGATATAGAGTGCGGTCAGCATCCTATATCCGTTCGGGGTAATCTGAAAAGGGGCCACCTCGAAGTAATTAGCCACCCCTTGGAAAAATGAATGGAGAGGCAAGGTGGCACCCGCCTCAATATGGTATCTCGACCAGGCGCTATAAGCCCCCCTGGCAGGTTGGCTCTCTGGTCGGTGGAAGGTCTGACTAGGGTCACCCCCGTCAGATTGTACTTAGTTAAATAATTGGAGACCATGCGAATGGTCACCGTGCTTGGAGACACTACGTGCCACTCAACATCCGGCTGAATGGCATGACGAGGGCGGGTACATGCTTGAACTTCAATCTCAGGAAGGAATTCATCTCGACCACTGGTCGAGGGGGCATAAGCAGGAAGCTGACTGGGAGTAGGGTTGCGTCTTTTTCTGGCCTTGGTTTTTGTTCTGGCCATTTTTTGGGAAGGAGCTGATGGAGGATTTGGGTTAGGACGTGAGAATGGAATTTCTGGAATCAATGAGGATGGATTATCTTCGCCTTCGAGCAGTTGGGCTAAGAGTTCGTCTTTGATAGGTATTTCTCCTCCCCAAGGGTCTTGCATATGAACTGCAAACAGACAATGGAGGAGATAAGACAATCCGCGAAGTAATGTAGGGAAGCTGGGATAACGTTGCTCGTGCCAAAATAACCAGCAGCATCCTAATTCTACGCTAACTTCAACGTGGGTAAATAAAATAAAAAAGGGGGAAGAAGAACGTTTTCTGAAAGGAACTTTTTTCGACTCCCAAAGGGCGGGAAAAATTTCGTTTTTTTTTTCGTCTAGCTTAAAGGTTGAACCTTTCGACAACCTAACACCCCAAACCAGAAACTCTATCTATCAAAGTACTGATCTAACCCATACAAAGTATAAAGATGCACTTCTACAGAAAATTAAGCGATCTATACCAAGAACCCTAAAAGCCCTATTCAAGAACGTAGACATATCAGAGCACAAAAATAGCATGCATGGCGTAGTATAGAGCTTAAAGGATGGAATCCTTACCTGAGAGAAGGAGATTCGGAAAAAAATGAAAACTTGAGGCGGAAGATCTGTGGCACGACGTCGGATTGGTTTTTTGAAGCTCTGAACACAAGCGCGAGTTCTTGAAGATTTTAGCAAAATGACGGGTAAAGGTTTCTTGAAAAAGAAGAAAGGCTACTTATAGAGATCAAGGGGGTAGACAAAAGGCGGTAATCATCACTTCCCACTTTCAAAACGTGGGGAAGTGGACAAGCCGTCAGATTTCCTTTTCGAAAATCGAAAAGACTTGATTAGACATAATTATGTTACAGTTTTCGAAAATGCACGGGGATTCTGACAGACATGGGAAGACGAATGGTTGTTCCCTTAAATTTCTTTATTACTGGTCGCACTAAACAAACTTGGGGGGCAAATGTTATCCCAAAAATCAGCAGTGAATGACATGGCAGGAATTAATTGCACGTGGCTGACACCTGGAAAAACCTGCGTTCGACTATCGACCAGGAAGATGTTCGGAGTTATGCGTGTGGATTCTTCATACGACCAGTTTGGTCGTAGGCACGTACCACGCGGAGGAAATCTTAGGCAGTTATGATGGAATCCGAAATTCTCTCCTATGATTTCCTGAGTATCCGATTATTTAGGAAATAATATCAGTAACAAATCAATGTAAATCTTCCCTGAGCTTATAAATAGTAGAAAAGGGCTCAGGGAAAGGCGGATCTTTTTCTCTCTTTTTCTGACTTCTAAATCGCTGGAGTTTAGAGTAATCATATTGTATTGTTCTTCAGAGGTTGGTGAAACTCATTGAACCCTAGTTCTTTGATCACTCCTTTGACTCTCACATCAATAACAATCTAAGTGGACGTAGGTTATTACCAGATTATGGGGCCGAACCACTATAAAATATCGTGTTCTTATTATTTTCGCTATTACGTTCTTTTCAACGCATTCATCCACATCAACGTATTTTGACTCCGTGTCAGTTGCCCAAAATCAGGGTCAACAGTTACGTTTTATTTTTGTTATTATTACTACATTTTCTAAACGTGTAAAATAGATAGAGTAAATAATATTATCTTGTAAATATCTTATTTAAATTTAAAAAATATGTAACTACATATATTTTAAAACATGTTTGATACAATTTTTTAAAATTACTACATTATTATAATCTATAAAATAAATTAAAAAAATTAGATTAAAGGATAAAAAAATAGTGTTTTGGAGCAATTTTAGTTTTTTAAACGTGTAAAATAGATAGAGTAAATAATAATATCTTATTTAAATTTAAAAAACATGTAACTACTTAAATATTTTTTCAAATTACTATATTATTATAATCTATAAAATGAATAAAAAAAGTAGATTAAATGAGAAAATAGATAAAGTGCTTTGGAGCAATTTTAGTTTCTTAAACGTGTAAAATAGATCAAGTAAATAATAATATATTCTAAATATCTTATCTAAATTAAAAAAATATGTAACTATTTACATTTTTTTTTTCAATTACTATATTATTATAATTCATAAAATGAATAAAAAAATTTGATTAAATGAGAAAATAGATAGAGTATTTTAGAGCAATTTTAAAGTGTCACATCATCTCCTTGAAGCTCTCATTTATATAATAGATATATAGATTTTAATTAGTAACATATTTTCTTAATTTAAAAAATAAATATCTTTTAATATTTTACTAATTAAATTGATATATATGTTAATAATTATTATTGTTTGATATGTGTAATATTATTTTAAAAAACATAAGGGCGATATTAGTTTGGAGTTTGGATTCTAAGCCTTAACGACAAAATAATGTTATATTTTGTGAACTTTTTAGTGGATTATTTTTACATATTAATTAGAAGGAATGTTTTCTTTTACAAAAGGATTAAAATAGTATTTATGTATCCTACTTTAATTTCATTTGAATTATAATAATACAAATTATAAAAAAAGTAATAATAATTTATACAACTTTTGTAAATACATAAGAAAGCATACAAAATTAAAAAAATACATTAAAATAAAAATTATAATTATAACATAATATTGTCTAAAAAAATATATTACAACATAGTAAACTTTATGGCTAAATAATTAGTAAAATAAAACAAAAAATATTATAACAAAATCTCACTATCATATACAAATGACAAATCAGAAACAAAATTCAAGAAAAACCCCTCATCAATTCAACATCTTGACATAAATCCTCAAAACAAAAACAAAATATCGTGATAAAAGAAACCTAAAATCTAAATCCTACACTCACTACATAGCAAACATGATAAAATAACAAAATCTGAAAACAATAAGTCATTGATAACCTTCCTCTTTAGATTATTAGAGATTTAATCAACATTAATTATATAAAATATCTCAAAGCAACCAAGCAAAGTGATTCGCAAATCTCAAACTCACAGAGTCTGTAACCCAAAAATCACAAATCCTCCAAACCTTAGAAAAAACACCTGAGATATAACATCATTATCACAAAGACAAAAAAAAAAAGACTAAACTCAACTTAATGTGTATATATATTTAATGCTTATTGAAAAAGAAAAAAAAAAGAATCACCAATAATGGTTAGGCTCAGAGAAAATCGTGAGAGATAAGTGACGGTGGATGATCAAAAAATTTGTGCAAGAAATGGTGCGACAGTGGCTGACATAGTTGGTGAAAGAGGAAGAGTATATAGAATGATTCAAAGAGAAGATGACTTATTAGTGCTCAAAAATATCATTTTATTAGTTTTAAAGTTTAAAATAAATTAAGTTTTAATTAATATTTTTATAGATTTATTGTAATATATTTTATATTTGAAAATATTAATCTTAATTTAATTTGTGTGCAATTTTCAAGAAATAAAATATATTTTGACACAAAGAAAAAGAAAGAAGAAAGAATAGAAACAAATGACGTTTTTAAAAAACATTTGTGGAGCAACTTAGGCGTGAAACCAAGCCCAAATAGCCCAGGCCCAAGCCTTCAGGAAGTGCCCACGTTGTCACCTGCAGCTGCCACGCGAGCCAAGCCGAGCCACTCCAGAGACGCCACCTATCCCACTCGCCTGCCAAACCGCCTGCCAAGCTACCACGCATCCCCACGCTTGACGGAGCTGCTCCCAACTCGCCTGACAGCACCTGCCACGCCTAATGCCAATTAATTGAGCTCCTCTCAACACACAGACACATGCCCTTGTTGTCTCTCGGTAGTCCCATTTTCCATCAATTTTTGTAGCCATTGTTCCCACTCTTTTGTACATGATTTTTTCACATTTTGGGTCTTATTTCCACTATAAATAGATAGTCAAATGTAGGGAAAAAAGAATCAGATTGTAGAACACAAAAGTAGAAAGTAGAGTTAGAAAGAAACACACTTATTTCCTTTTTTTCATTCATTTCTTTTATACTTTTTGAGTGAAACAATGCCTATTTTAGGCTAAATTCTCTTGTGGAAAGGCTAGAGTGAAGTTCTTCTTGCACATAATATTTTTAATATATTGATTCTTTTTTGTTCTCCATTTCTATATATTTGTTACAATTAAATTTATTTTCTTCTAATATTTATTCTAAGTTTATTAGTGTCTTCTACATAAGTCTAGTCATGTTCTTCTTATATAATATAAGCTCTTGATTTAATTTAAGATATTTGTTATATTATATACTTTTTACTGCATTATGTCATTATTATTTTATTGCTCTAAGGTATATAATATGATAGGTTTTTAAAATTAGAAGTTAGTATAATTTAATTGAGAACATATTTTAAGGCGAGCTTTATTATATATATTTTCCATCTATAATTAATGGTGTATAATTATAGTTGAGTAGAATGAATCAATTTTATTAAAATGTATATATGTTTGCAAGAATGAAACTTGTGACTTCCATATTTTCTTTCTGATTCTAATTCCTTAATTTTGTTTATTTAGTGTTTAAAAATTATTCTTTTTCAAAGTTACATTATTTCTAAGCTTCTTATTTCTAATTTTCTAATCTTTTTTTTACTTGTATTTTACCTCTCTCTCTCGATACAACATAGCATGATTACTACTGCGACCGCTTAGAAGTTTATTGGGCGATATCAATTTTTGTCATCGTTGCGAGGAAGGTAATTTTACAATTAAAGGTTTGCATAGTGAATTAATTTTTTTTTCTTCTCACTAATTTTCATTTTTAGTTTCTTTTTATTTATTTATTTATTTTTATTATTTTATTTATTTATTTCTTTTACTTTTAGGTTTAGAATTTTATTTTCTAGATTTAGGCTTTTTCCAAAAAAAAAACATAAAACTTTGAATCATAAAATTTTAAAGCATAAAAGAAAAGTATTGAGAACATTTGTGTAATTTTGGAAATCAGTAAAAACTAAACTTGTTCTGTCTTAGAAAAATTGGTTATTAAATACGGTCTGTGTTAGTGTTACCCTCCAACATTTTCTAAGAACCTCATGGAGTTCTAGAAAAGCTCTTGGGCCTAAAGTGGTACCTTGGCAGCCTTCCCAATTGGCCTGGGAACATTTTTTGTGCATACTTATTGCTCTATTACACACTTGCCCTTATAATACTTACAAAAAAAAATAAGAAAACATATTTATGCCATGAAATAGAGACGCACTAGGGAGATTCGTGAGACAATAAGTAGAAGCTTTAGAGATCTCTCCTAACTCATCGTCTTCTTCCATTCATTTACATTCACCCAATTCACCGAGACTTCTTGAACCACCCACAATGGCTCATCAAGATGAAGTCCAACCAAGAACACTACAGGATTATTTACATCCTGCGCGTATAACCACACCTTCATGCATAATGTATCCCAAAAATATTTCAAATTTTGATTTCAAACCTGGCATGATTAACCTCTTACCAACCTTCCATGGGTTGGAAAATGAGGGTCTGTACGTGCATATACGGGAATTCGAAGAGGTGGTGGCTACATTCAACAACCTAGCTGATGTCACCAACATTGTGAGATTGAAGTTCTTTCTTTTCTCTCTCAAAGACAAAGAAAAAATTTGGTTGTATTCCTTAAGGCCTAGATCTATCGGAAAATGGGACGAAATGAAAAAATCATTCTTTGCCAAATATTTTCCACCCCATGAGACTAGCAGCCTTAAGAGGCAAATCTCTACTTTCATCTAGAAAGACCATGAAACTTTCCATCAGATTTGGGAGAGTTTTAGAGATTCGATAAATCAATGCCCACATCATGGATACGAAAGTTGGCGTCTGGTCAGCTATTTCTATGACGGTCTGATAACTGGACAAAGACAATTCGTACAAATGACGTGCAATGGCGAATTCCTTCAAAAAGATCCCGATGAAGCTTTCGAGTACCTCTACAATCTCGCTGAAAAGTCCTACACATGGAATGAACTGAGTCCTATGGACTATCCATGATCAACCAGAATCTACCAAGTGAGGGAAGATGACAATGTCAAAAGCCAAATTGAATCATTGAGAAAATAATACGAGGCTTTCAACACTCAAGAAGGTAGAGGAATCCACATGGCCACAAAAGTAGAGACACGAAATCCATGCTTCATCTGTGGAGGAATGTGTTAGCTAGGAACGAGTTTCCTAATACGCAGGGGAATGGTGGTGGGGTTGGCCCATTGTACAACAAAATTTTTTGTAACATATTTAAACTACCTTTAAATATGCGGATCCATTAATATACATACATTAATCATAAGCAAGTTAAGAATATAAATCATACCTCTTGAAGCCTATCAAGTGTCCTTGCTATCTTTTCGTAATTAGAACGATCTTCCTATCCAAGCTGCTCCCAGGTACTCACACCAAGATCTTCCATAGCGTTCTTCACACCTCAAGAAGTGTGTGGGCACTTAGAGAATGAAGGATAGTTTATTTGTGATTCTACTTGATGTACTCAACACATAAGATCAAGAGAATAGGCCTGAGAATTGGTTCTTTATTTTTCAGGGAGAGATAAATATTGTTCTATGTTTCACAAAGCGAATAGACTGAGTTGTCTTGGTTGGTTGAGTTATCTGTATATTTTCTAAGTAGTCATACTTAAAAGAAAATATTCAAATTTTAAAAAATAAATCTGTAACCAACTTACAATTTACTTTTTAATTAATTCATTATTTTATTAATGAAAATATCCAAAAACTAATTATTTGAATTATCCATTAATTAATTAAATAAAAATGAAAATCGTATCCCTAAAAATTAGCATTACACGCCACACACAGTCCAACTGTGTGTGCATGTGTAGCACCCCTATTTTTAGGGATATTTTATTTTTCTTTTTTTATTTAATTATTTATTCATACTACTTTGTCAGATAAGATCTAACAACATGATAACTAATTCAAATTTGAATTCAAATTTAAATTAAATATCTTCTTAACTAATTATCAAATATAATTAATTATTTGAATAAATATTAATCTTTTAAATTCAAATCCAATTTGAACTTATCAGATTATTATCTCCCACTCAAATAAAGATATTTAATTAATTCTACTAATTAATTAAATCCAATATTTTCGAAAATAAATATTTAATTTATTATAATTTCGAAAATTGTAATTAATTAATTATTTAATTAAATTTTGAAATTAATTTAATTATTTAATATAATTTCCAAAATCATAAAATAATTAAATATTAATTAATTCTGTTAACTACAACTAATTTATAATTAATTAATTAACCACTACTATCATATAATTGCATATTTTGCCCGAAGAACAAATTTCTTATTAAATATGTTTTTAAACTATCTTTCCATTCATATCAACTCTTACCTTGAATAGTGTTGATAGAGCCGTTATGCGGACCTATGGACCTATAATTCCAAGCTCCAATAAATTTGAGATTATTAATTAAACTCTTTAATTAAATAATCTTAATTTATTAATCTCATGATTATTCCACTATAAATATGAGACTGCACTCTTGTAATTATAGACATTTCATTTACTGAGTACTTTATAATTATAAAACATCCATTGATATAATCATTGCATACAAATTGACCCTCTAATAATGGTTCATAATTAATCGGGAATAAAATTACTGTTTTACCCTTTTAATTATCTCTTGTTTCCTTAAGTACAATTGACCTTACTAGTGAAGGTTAATTCATAACTAAATTATGAATTTGAGCTCAATAATCTTTCAGTCCCAAAAGTCAACCCTTAAGAGAACCATTATTCAATCTCTTGCGAGAAGGCATAGATTCCATATCTGTATACTATGTCCCTAGCCATCTACATTAATGAGTTCCCAAAACAAAAGTTTATAGCCTGATTATTCAGATAGACCCTAACGAGTGAATCAAAGAACTCATATAACATAAACAGGAGTTCATAGTAACTTCAAGATTAAGCTCTATTTGTATATGATCATCTGTTGATATATATAATTAATACTTCGAAACTATATTTAACTAAGTATTAATAAACATATCTGGTCCATTTCTATATATTCTCTAATATATAAAGCACCTCCACTAAAGTGTCCTACCACACTAGTGATCCAGATCTAGATCACATGTATTCATAATACTAGTGGACCGTACTTGCAGTATTTAATCTAAAGATTCCATAACTTTATTTTACTGCGAACTATTCAAGTTCATTTATCTCAAACACAATTCTCTCGTACCAATACGTGTTTGAGATTATATATATGAACTTAGGAATTTTTCTGATATTTACATAATATTATCACAAAATAATATAGTCCATAAAATACATATATAACAAATTCAATTCATTTATTTATTTCATAAAACAATGTCTACTACATATGCTTTCAGGGCACAATTCCCAACAATCTCCTACTTGCCCTAAAGAAAATGAGGCATCTCTCTCATTCCCATGTTTCTTACATGCTCCTTAAAAGATTTTATGGAAAAAGTCTTTGTGAAAGGATCTGCAAGATTATGCTCTGAAGCTATCTTCATAACTGCAACATCTCCTCGATGAACTATCTCTCTTAGCAAGTGATACTTCCTCTCGATGTGCTTTCCCCTCTTATGACTTCGTGGTTCCTTTGAGTTAGCTACTGCCCCACTGTTGTCACAGTATACGACTAGTGGCTTATCCACATCTGGTACAACTTCCAGATCGGAATATAACATTTTGAGCCACACAGCCTCCTTAGCTGCTTCACAAGTCGCTATATACTCGGCTTCCATGGTGGAGTCTGCAATGCTGATTTGTTTAATACTTCGCCAGACTACCGCTCCTCCTCCAAGAGTAAACACTGATCCAGAAGTCGATTTCTGACTATCTCTGTCTGATTGAAAATCAGAATCAGTGTAACCAATGGGGTTCAGGTCTCCACCTGAATATACAAGCATATGATCTCTAGTATTTCTAAGATACTTGAGAATGTTCTTCACTGCAGTCCAATGACTCAATCCAGGATTGAATTGATAACAGCTGACTATCCCTACTGCATAACAAATGTCAGGTCTTGTACACAACATAGCGTACATCAGACTGCCTACTGCTGAGGCATAGGGATACTGTCTCATGTCTTCCTCTTCCTAAGGTGTTTTGGGACACTGCTCCTTGGAAAGGAATACTCCAAAACGGGTTGGCATATCACCCTTTTTGGAGTTTTTCATGTTAACGCATTCTAGCACCTTATCACTACAAGTTGCTTGAGACAGTGCCAAAGTTTTGTTCTGTCTATCTCTAAGGATCTTAATGCCTAGAACATACTTGGCTTCCATCAAATCTTTCATTTAGAATTGTTCAGCTAACCATTTCTTTACCTTTGATAATGATGTTACGTCATTTCCAATCAATAATATATCATCAACGTAAAGAACGAGGAATACTACTACACCATCTTTGATCTATTTATAGACACAAGGTTCGTCAACGTTTTCTTCAAAACCAAATGTTTTAATTGTGTCATCAAATCTAAGATTCCAAGATCTAGAAGCTTGTTTGAGTCCATAAATGGACCTAAGAAGCTTGCAAACCTTTTGCTCTTGACCTTTTAATTCGAACCCTTCTGGTTGAGACATGTAAATGGTTTCGTCAAGGTAGCCATTCAAAAAAGCTGTTTTGACATCCATTTTCCAAATCTCATAATCCATGCACACAGCTACGGAAAAGAGTATACATGTAGTGCACCAAACTTTTTCATTTGTTAAGAACGCCCTAAACTAATACTTAATAAAACATTCACATAACATTGTTTCGTAAAAGAAAACCACTTATTATAAAGGTCTCAGTGGGGACTTGCTTAAAATAATGCAAGTTGGGCCCGTTAGTTTAAAAAGAAAATATGAGATTTTATGCAAAGTTCAAAAGAAACAAAATTAAATAATTAAATCCCACTGATAATTTAGAAAGTCTCTTAAAACATAATCATAATTTAAATGGCGTCTTAAGTGATCGTTTATTTCGTCCATAGGATGCCCCACGCCATACACCCTACGACGATAGAACTCCTCACGTCACCACGCGTGCCACAGAGAAATCCTATTTGCTACCTGGAAGGGAAAGTAAGGGGGTGAGCTAAAAGCCCATTAAGGAAGTACAATCAATAAGCAAGTAAGGATACAACAAATACAAACACTATCGTTCATCTTAAACATCATGGCATCATCATATCATAACATTATCGTAACATAAACCTCATAGCATATCATAACATTATCGTAACATAACATCATAGCATATCTTAACATTATCGTAACATAACATCATAGCATATCATAACATTATCGTAACATAACATCATATCACATTCATACAAAAGTCCTTGTGAACATGGCCCGCTAACTTGTCCATGTCACCTTTTGAGGTAAACAAGAGTCTCTGGTCCTTGAATAACCTCGGCGCGTCCGCCCTAGGAGTTACGTCTTTATATCCTTAGTAACTCGGGTTACGTCTTTATATCCTTAGCAACCCATTTGACGTGTCGCGTTCATCACGCTAACATCCATTCATAAACATATCATATTCATACAAGCCACATATCATCACATTATGGCATTCATAATTCATAACAATTCATTCATACAACAGTCTTACCATTCATAGCATAAAATCATAGAATCTATCTAACTTCCTTACCTCAGGTCCGAGCTAAGAAATTTCACAACCTCTCAACGAGCCTATACCATAACCAAAACAACATTTCTTAGGTTCATAAAATTACTATTTTGCCCTTTCATACAACTCATGTGTGCATGGGCCATGCACACATAATAAGAGTTACACATAACATGCAATTATTCTTAATACACATAAAGCCATAAAAGAATAATGGTCATTTTACCTATTTTACATGCATGATCTTTCTATAAAAACCACATGGTTGAATAATAGACATAATTTTGGACGTAAAAGTGGATTTGCATGTAACATGCATACGTGAGAACATTGCGTAATTGTGACGTTTTAAAAACGATAATTCTACATGTCTTACTTTTATCGTTTTAAAATTAATAGACTTATAACATGCTTTATTTTTCTTAAAATTTCTAGGTTTGATTAAATTTCTCAAAACATTATTTTATTTAGCTTAAAAAAATAAAATATGTGACAATTTCATTTATTATTCTCAAATTACAAAGAATTAACAAAAAAAGCTTGGCATTTAATTAAAATACCTATGATTAATATGTTTCTTTAGAAAAATCAAATTTAATATTGGTTAATTGTGTTACATAAATGATGTGAGAAAAATATATTTTTAAGTGTTGGAAAATATATTTTATTTAAATTATTTAAGACTTAGTTTTATGTAACATAAATCCATATGTGACAATTAAATAATCATTTTTAAAATTTTTAAACCAAACTTTCAGCCACTATTTAATTTCTTTAAAAAAAATCACAAATAGATTAAATTTAAATATTTTTCTCAATCAAAATAAAGAAAAATCATAACTTATCAAAATATGCATTCATACCATATTAAAATACCATTTTTAATATTACCATAATTTAGGGTATTAATTTTATTTCAAATACTCATCAAATTCATTTTATTGAAGCACTTCACATTTTTTACAAAAATTCCAGCAACCATTTTTATCTTTAAAAATCACCATATTCAATTTAAAACCTCATTTTTTTCTAAAAATACAATAAAAATTCTGTAGGTATTTATTTGAGTAAAATATCATTTTATTGTGACTTAAAATACCCTTTTTAATTTCATAAAATTAACATAACATCAAGGACATTACTTATGCATGCAAATCATTTTTTTATCAAACTTTTACCCAATTATTTACAAAAATCAGCAAGCTTAATTTCTCATGAAATTCATCCTTTATCTCAAAAATTTCACATAAAATCATACATGTCCAAAATCTCATCATGCTCTTATTATATACATAATTCTAAGAATATTCCTAACATATTCACATGCAATCTTATAAAATCCCATTTTTCTATTCCATTGAATCTACACATGAAATCCAACAAACACTACAAGAAAAAATGTTTTTAATAACACCGAAAATGTGTTATCAAAACGTACGATAACACTTTCTGATGTGTTAAGACCGACTATGTTATCGTAGGTCAGGGTACTTTACATAACACTTTATCAGTGTTATACAGATGTGTTATTGTACTGTCAACGATAACACAATTTCTGTGTTATTTTAATAAATAGATAATTGTTTAATTATGTTATTTATAGTCGATTATATAACACATTTCAATACTTATAAATTTGTGTTATACTACACTTTAGTATAACACATTTTTTGTGTTATACTACACTTTAGTATAACACATGTGTTATATTAACTTAGAGAAACATAATCTTTTTTTACTTACACAAAACTAGGAAAACAAATATGAAAGTTAAAGCAAAATAAGGTAACATGAATAGATTTTTATTAATTACTCAAATGTAATTACAATATTTAGTCTACTAGTCTAGGCTTAAGAAATCATATTACAACATAATTTATGCTCAATTCAGATTCCTTTATCACTAAATACAAAACAAGAAATGTATACAAAAATTAGTGAAATACATTCTTCCATTCTAAAGGCCTTAACTACAAATGTTGTCAAGAATTGCTTCAAAGAAATCATCTCAATATACCTGCACATTGTAAAAAAAAAGTCCTTTTATTATTAAGAAAATAAGACTTAAGCTAGTTTCCACCTGTAAGCATATAAAGTTTAAATTAAATTTGTAATAACTCCCTGTTAACAGATGAAAACTGCATTGTAAGTGCTGAAGGTGAGCAAAATTTTGAAGCAATTAGCATATATGTCAAACTCAAAGCCAAAACTTTATTCATCTCAAGTGATTTTGCAAACTTATAAGTTCGGCCTTGAAATATTAAGTTAGAAGGTAAAGCATTAATTACTAACATAATTCAAACTTACCCAAGATGCACAGCACAAGTTCAAGTACATATAACAGAGTTACAATATTGTTTTGAATTAGTTATGTGAAGTCAAGACAATGTATATGATAAATGATCAGGCTATAATTCATCACTACAAGAAATAAATATTAAATAATTATGACCTTAACAAGTCAGAACTTTACAGTTGTAAAAAAGGATTATAAGAAAATTATAAAGTGATAAAAGCATGAAGTTTCACCTGCTGTGTATCGCCCCAACTCCAGGGACCGCTACAGTGCACATTGCAAACAGTGCTAAACTCGCTAATCGAGTCGTTTGGCCATAAACGTGTAACTAAGTGTGATTAGCGGTTTAGGGATTAAAAACTTTGGTTAAGATATAGCGTTTCACTAGAACGTTTACTGTATACATTGGGATCCCAAAAATATAATTTCAGAGTTTATTACAAGAAAGTATTTACAACAGGCCGTTCTAAGCGGCAAAATAGGGTTCAGCCCTAGTTCCACTTTCAAACCTCGCCCAAGTATTGGTCGAGCAGCTGCATATGTACACGTCATCACCTAAGCTCTCCAACTCAAGGATGGTCCAGCTTCCTTTTTCCTTTACCTGCACCACAAAGCACCTGTGAGCCGAAGCCCAACAAGAAAACTCATATGCTCATAAACAGTCATATCACGATATCAAATCATATCTGGCATGCCTAGCAATCATAGCTCTATTCAGCATGCAAATGAATTCCAACAAATGCTGGGGTATCCAGGATAAGAAATCCTAGCCTTCTGATTGGAGGACTATCAAGTCAATCCTAATCAGATGAGTGTCGCAACACTTGAGGTTCCGATAAACCATGCTGAGTAACCGATAAGCGAGTCACTAATTCAAATGGAAGGGTGGCTGTTGGGTAAGCCTCTTGCCTTCAATAGGTTCTGGTGAACCATACTGAGTGACTGACAAGCAAGTCACTAATTCACATGGAAGAGTGGCTGTTGGGTAGCCACTAGCCTTCAACAGGTTCTGGTAAACCATACTGAGTGACTGACAAGAAAGTCACTAATTCAAATGGAAGAGTGGCTGTTGGGTAGCCCCTAGCCTTCAAGCGCTTATAATGTTCATCGACCTTGAGGTAGGTCTGTCATTAATGCTCTTTGAGTCATTCAATGCTAATAGTCGATTAGATCTAATCTTTGATGGCTTGTGTGATACACGCTAAGGCCGTTCTGACTAATGAGTCAGCGCTATGTGACCAGTGTCCAGTACCACTGCCGAACCTGACTAATGAGTCACAGCTTCACAGTTGATACTAACACCTTTTGCCAATTCTGACTGATGAGTCAGTGCAACGTGACCAGTGCCCAGTACCACTGCCGAACCTGACTAATGAGTCACAGCTTCACAGTTGATACTAGCACCTTTGCCAAATCTGACTAATTAGTCAGTACCATGCACAGGTAAGCAATGCTATCAATGTGTATCATATGCCAATTATCCAAGAATAGGGCATTCAGCATGCTTACTAAACATTTGCTAGCATAATTATGATCATGCACAGACACAGAGACTCAAGCTCTGACCAATCTCATATTCATCGTTCATGGCATGCCCTAATCACATGTTTCTCGTGCATCACATGCATCACACTTAACCATCCAGCATGCCTCAATAATAATCATATGCAAATGGGCAAGATTGCCAAGCATTCATTATGCTATCAATGTTTACATTTAAACATCCAACATGCATCAAACATAACCATGCATGTCACATATGGGGTGCAGTTTTCTTACCTTGGGTTCGAGCAATAATTAACAAAAGAAACGACCTTTGAGAACGATCAGTCCTTTGGTCCTTTAACGGTCACCTAGTCATAACCAAAAATATAGGATACAATCAATGAAAATGAAAGCAAAGGTTTCCAAACCAATATCTAGCCTCCGGGACATCAATCCACACTTAACCGGGTAGTAGGACCGACCCCGAGGCCTTAAGCTAGCATCCCCAAGTCAAAAACCTATTTCTGGCCAAATCTTCCCTGATGGGCCACGGCTCACCATAGCCATGCCGCGGCTCACCCTCAGACAGAGGCAAAAACTTGCCCAGAAGCACACTCAGGCCGCGACACACCATTGCCAGGCCGCAGCACATTACGCAAACCAGCAACAGTCAGATTTTCTTCCCCTGCGTTTCCCTCGAAACCAAACCTTCAAACCAGTCCCAAACCTCGACCTAACACCCAATTCAACCACTAAACATCATCTACAACTTACCCACATCAAAACCCAAGTTAAACATCAACTAAACTTCCATTAATTCCAACTAACCACCAAGAAATCACAAGCTGAAACTTAAAAGAAAACAGAGTATAATCAGACTTTCATGGCTGAGTTTCCTTACCTCAAGCTTGGTTTTCAATCCCCTTTAATATCTGAATCAAGTCCCTAATCCCAAATCTTGATTTCCTAGCTTGTTACCTCAAGTTGGCTCTCAAAATTCCAAAGGGAGAAAGAAGGGAAATGGTGTACGGCAGAGAGAGAAGGATGATGATGATGGTGCTCTATTTTTTCTATTTTCTACAGCCATCTAAATGATACATATCCTTTGCCAAATGACCTAAATGCCCCTAGGTTACTTAAGGTTTCTAAAGCCACCCCAAGGGCAAAATTGTCCTTTCCAACCTATACCGTTAATTATAATTAACGCTCTCCAATTCCCGCTAATCCCAATATTCTCAAATACCAATAATTCACATCCCGTTACCCTTTAATTCCCGGCAACGTTCTAATCACCAAATTACCCCGAGACTCACTCCGAGCCCCGAACTTAATCCCGTTATGACTAGACCGAAAACTTGCATTCCCATGATCGTCTCATGCCGGATGGCTCAAACCAGTCCACATATAATGTGGTAAAATTTATAATTCACCCATATGCATGAAATTACGCAATCACGCCCCCAACGGCCAAATTACCAAAATGCCCTTGCAATTAAAATATGAGCCCATATGCATGCATTCACCATCATATAATAATATAATTCACATAAGCATGCATATAATCATTAAATACCATAATAAATCAATTATGGACCTCTCGGCCTCCTAATCAAGGTCCTAAACCTTATTAGGAAATTTTGGGCATTACAACTATCCCCTCCTTACAGAAATTTCGTCCTCGAAATTTATCTGAACAACTCGGAATATGAATTCCGCATAACTGATTCCAGTTTCCCAGGTCATTTCCTCGACCTCACTGCTTCTTCAACATACCCTAAAATCAAGGTATACTTTATTTCTCAGAACCTTATTATTCTGCTACAACCCGAACTGGCTATTCCTTAAAGAATAACTTAACCTTAGTTCCCAGATTCTCATAAGTTCTTTCAACCCATGTCCACTGCATGGAAATACATAACACAATGTACAGCCGTCAAAGCCAAAATTATGGCCCAACAAAAGATAGTCTGACCAGCCCTATCCAGGACTCAAACTGTCATACCAATCTAGGCTCAACTTGCCTTTACTCATTACCCCTTTCCATGGTAATTCTTTTCAACTCAGTAACACTTTTCCCATTTACTCTGAGAAGTGAGCATCCAAGCTCCAACCTCTAATAATCTCAATGGTCCCCTGAACCATCGCATGATCCAAACATAACATCTCACCCATTTCACTCCAATGAAAGGGTGACGAACACGTTCTACCATACCTTATCTCACAAGGTACCTTTTCAACTCTAGATAATTCTCCCTCTGATTACCATCAGCCTGAGAACAATTAACTGTACTAAATTCCATCTATATATTCATCGCCTTCCCCTCACCTTTCCATAACCTAGAAATAACAATAAAGTCCTCATCTAATAAGATAGACCTTTAACTCTCAAGAAGGCACATTATCTCTTTCACATAGAGATCTGAATACTGGTCCACAATAGCCCAAATCAATAATGCTGACCCACTTTCCTGGGTAGCCCCACCGCGAAACCCATCACGATGCTTTCTTATTTCCATTGCAAAATACTTAAAGGCAGCTATGACCTTACAGATTCCTGATACCTTGTCTTGACCTGCTAACAGATTAAGAACTTTATCACGCATTCCATTATGCCCCTCTCCATCCAAGGCCATCACCATAAAACTTTCACACACTAGTACATTGATATGATGCCCGGATGAAGGGAAAAAGAAAGAAAATAACATGAGATTCATCCAGAATCTCCCATTTAATCCCAGTGTCCATCAGACCCCAAGTCTGATCCTTATGACCCTTATATCACAATGAGTTCATACTTGACACTGTATCACCCTTAGCTAATCCAGCTAAGACTTCCATTTAATCTTTCCTATCTGAGATTCACTTAGTCATCTTTCCTTTTTAGCTCCTCTGAGACAATAATCTCCAGCATAGAACTGGCCATTGCCCCCACCAGAATCTCTACTCTAGTTTTGGTCAAATTCTTTCACCAACGTGTTACATAAGCAATCTTTTCTCTGTATCACTGAGGTGTCATAACAACCTACCAATTGATTTTGATCTGTAAACAGAGACTCATAATTCTTTCCACAAAGCACATATAATACCATGCCCATCCAAGGACACTCCCGCCTTCCAAGGTATCCCTTGACCTTAGCAAATTTCCACAGAGAATACAACACAATACCATCGTCCCAAACAATCACAAATTCCCATTCAAATAATCCCTTGAACGCTCTGTTCATCTGATCCATAAACACTTAGCATTAAACAAATTCTCAAAATACAATCCAGCACTTTATAGTGCTCTTTATCTATTATAAACACAACCTTTTTCATATTCTTTTCCCCTGATCCCTAACTGGTACTAACCAGATCAAAGATCAACTCTTGAGAATTCCTTCTCACTCAGTATCTAAGCCTCGAGTTTTTACAATTCTACTAAGCCATTCAATACATGCCCTCAATTCAACTCTATCCTTGGCACTAATCAAACCACCATTTTATCTCTTCATATTACAGAAATCCCGACTAATCCCTTGAAAACACATTCAGGAACTCACAGACTAGTCCAGCCTGTTCTGATCCCACTAACACAATCTAAGTGGTATCCACCACACTAGCTAAGGGTTCTATGCATCTCTCTGCCATAAAACTCTAGCTCTCAATACAGATATCATTAACATACCCAAGCTATGCTCAACACCAACTGCCTAAAGGCTTTCTATTCTCAAATCACACCCAAGCTAGTCATAACCAGCTTTATCAACATCACTGATGAGTCATTTCCATAACCCAACTTATTTCTTAAGTCACCAATACAGTATCATTTTCCCTTCGCAACATGACCATGTGACCAGCATATCAACTTTATGCCTCTTTATATGCAACAAACAAAGGAACAGCATGGTACCAAAGCCAATCAACACAACTCAGAAATAAAAACTAGAAAACTGACCTGCCACTCCTGAGGAGCTAGTCTCAGTCCCAGACTCTGACTGCTCCGGAATAAACACTCGAGCTGGAGTCGAGCTGTCTATCCACTTTTGCTCAAGCTCCCTTAGCCTTGGGCAATCCTTCTTGAGATGTCCAACCATCCTACACAAGAAACATGCCTTTGCTCGGCATTCTCCCAGATGATGCCTCTTACACTGAGCGCATTCTGGGTAAGGCTTCCTGCCTTTCTTCTTGCTTGCTCCGATAAATGGAGATACCATTATCTGAGTTCCATGCTCTGTGGCACTCTTTTCCTCATCTCTGATGCTCTCAACAGCAAGAGCCTTCTCTACCACCTGGGCATAGGTAGAGACTTCATGCACTGGGGCAACTCTGATGCCCTGAGTTATTAGGAAATTTGGGGCATTACATGCTGCTTCTCAATTCGTAAAGTCATTGTCTTAATTCCTCGTAAGCAGAGCCAAAAATCAAATGGAGCCAACCCAGACCCTTCTGCATTTTGTAGAAAGTACAGCTCTTTTGCTAATTTGAAAAAAAAAATTATAATAAGGGCCTAAAGTTATAAATTATAACATTACAGTTCACAGTAACGAAAGTCCATGCATAACCTTTCCCCTCTTACAGCCAGTACACCTGCCATCACATCACTGTGCCCAGCAATGAACTTGGTAGCTGAGTGCATAACAATGTCTGAATGAATCAAAATCCAACAGTTTTATAGAGGAAATAAAAAAGAGTAATCTATAGAATGTAAAGTTCATGTTTTATATTGCTACCAGCTCCTAGTTCCAGAGGTTGTGACACTACAGGAGACATTATACTGTTATCCACCAAGACAAGAGCATCATGAGCATGAGCCATTTTAACTATTTCCTGAAGATGCACAAAATAAATAAAGAAAAATAATTGCACTTTAAAAACATTACCAAATCATTCAATTATGACATTTCTGGCAACAAATAATTGAATAACTACTTAATTCTTTTATTGATTCTATCAAAAACAAGTGTAATGTCTATGAAAATATCAGACAGCCAGGAAAGATCATTCTCTACCTAGGTTACAATAGATATCCAAGTAATTCATCAGCCTTTTGAGAAAGGATAAACCCACACACAGCATATAATTCAAAGAGTACAAGTGTCATATTTGGGCATTAATTTAAGTTTATCTTCTCTGTTTCTTTTAAGCATTTACCAGAAGTAACATTAAAAAAGAGAGAATAAAAAGGAATGAGAAAATATAATAGCCAGATATCTTACACGAATATTAGAAACCATTTGTCGAGGATTTGTGGGACTCTCCAGCCAGACAAGCTTTGTCCAGGGACCAATTGCAGATGTTATTTCATCTAAACTAGTTGTATAAACTCGTCTACACATTATAAGCATGATACTTTCAGATTTTACTCTGAGGCTTCATAATATATGAAAAGTGAGCTGCACTTACTTCACCACGACCCCTGTCTTTGGAATTACTTTTGACAGCAACCTATCAGAACCACCATAAATGTCATCTCCAGCAACAATCTCTTCACCTAAAATCACATTATTATATCTTAAGAAAAAAAATTCAAATAAGACAGCAGCTACAAATTCCACCAAGGGCCATAAAGGCATAAACGATAACCTAGTCATTAGAAAATATCCACAAGCCAAGAGATACCTCTTCATGGTAAATTTATTTTATAAACCGAAGGAACCAAATCCATCTCATATGTTAGACAAGAATATATCCACTTTAATTCATTAAAAATATATCCAATTCATTGGAATATCCATATTGATGCATGCTGCATTTATTATTTTAGAAATTTAAAAAGAAAATACTGTAACTTCAACTTAGTGATAAATAATTAAAGATACAGAAGAAAAAGGAAAAGAAAAGGGAAGTACCAGTCCCAACAAGATGGGCTACAGCAGACAGAGCAGCCATTCCACTAGTGAAGCAAAAAGCACGATCTGCTTTATCCAGCTTGGCCAAAAGGCTATAAATAGAATAAAGCTCAGCATAAAAAAAAACTCCCAGAACAAGGAAAAAGTAGCGATATTTGAGATTATACAACAATTACTTTGACTCATATTAGTAACAAAAGAAATCAGACCTTTCAAGAACATCTCGTGCAGGATTTCCACTTCGAGTATAATCATAAGGACCATTTTCTGTTGCTGAAGGCTGCAATTAAAGCATAGAATAGTCAAGTTACAATGAAGCTTAGAAAGTAAGAATTATATATATAAAGTTGTAGAGATTTGTCACCGTTCGCCTAGGTTTTCACTCTGAGAAAGAGGCGCTGCTCACGGCTGTCACACAAACGGTCTGCCCATGCCCAAGTGTATTTCCTAAACTACTATCTAGCTCTAGAAGACAAACAAGCTTCTTAAAATAAGCTCAGAAACTATACATACTCAATAAACTAACCTTGCATTTCCTAAAGTTTCATGAAAAGTTTAAGAGAAACAGTCAAGAATAGACATAAAAAGGAAGTGAGGAAAACAAGAGAAGCTTACATGACAGAGAATGACAGAGGTGGAGCCATTATAGCCAACCACAAATAAAAACCCCATGTGGCAGCAAGGTCTAGAGACTAGCTTAAACTTAAACTCTCCAGGCCATTTCTTTTTTTTTTTTCTTCAGAATTTTCAGTTAGCCAAATATTTTGCACCAGACACCAGCAGACACAAATAGTCACTCCAAAAAAGGGGCGTACACAAATAAACACTTACACAAAAAAAGGGCAATGACTCAAGAAAATATGAGCTAAATATTAAGCTAACTAAATGCAATGCTACAGAGCACAGACCACCAAAAAAATAAAAATAAAGAAACAACACAACAATAGCAACATCAATCAGTTTCAGATCAAGAGCTACACAAGAAAGGAATTAGAAATATCTCAATCAAAGCAACTCAGTTAGCCAAATATTGATACAACTCATCATTAAATAAATGGCCTAGATTGATTACACCACCAAAATATGTGAAAATTGAAATGAATGGCCTAACAATCAAAACTAATTCAAACACATCAAACTTCAAGTAGAAATTAGAAAACATAACTTCAAGTATGAGCAAGATCATATATATTTATATAAATATAAAAACCATAAATTTATATTGGTGCGACCTTAGTAGCCTATACACATCCAGTTTGTGAATCATCTTGAGCACTCCCGTGTGGTGTTATATAAGTATTTCAACCTAAAGTAATATGATATCTATTTCTTTTCTATTTTGACCATTCTAATATAGTGACAAATGAATATAATCCAGCTTAATTATGTCATTTTCTTATTCAATATGACTTTATATAGTAGAGCCCAAGAGCTTTGTAAGTCCTTAGTTAAACCATAGCACATCATAAAAATAAATTTAAACAAAAATTAATTGCACAATCCTTTTGTTAGCACGAAGAGAAAACTTAAACAAAACTTTTATATAATTAAAATTTTCTTTCATTCTATTTTTTAGTTTTCCTTAGAAGTTCCGCCAATATCCTTTATGGCAAAGAGAAATTTTAAAATATTAAATAATTCTAAAATACAACCCTTCAAGAACGCACAACTCCAACATAGATAGATTGAAACCATTTTCAAATAAGTTCAGAATTGTTTGAAACCTTATGCATTTCTTAAATAGCGATTTCATACTCTTAGTACCTTCAAGTGTTATAGGTAAGAACTCAGAAGCATAACACCAACTAGTCAAGTCATCCAACCATTTATAAAAAATAACAGAGCAAATATCTTGGAAGAAAGAGCAAAAGCTTTCTCTAATAAATGAGGAATCATAAGCAAAGAGAAATAAATATAAAAAAATCGTATAAACAATATTGATCTGGCATATTAATAAAAAAACAAGAATACAATTAGACAGAGAGACTATTGGGTCTGGTTGACAAGTCCTGGAAGTGATCTAAACCTAAAACAACACATATGGATTGATCTAATGCATCTAGTGCCATCTAACACTTTCTTAAAGATCTTAAATTTTCACCTAAAATATTATAGATATATATATATAAATATAAATCCTGCTAAACAAACAGTAAGTTACATGATTTACCTGAGAATTCAAAGAGGAAAGAATATTGAAGTTGCTGTACTGGCCAGACGATTCCCTCAATAAATTTTTTACACCAGTAGAGACCTCCTGTCAAGATAAAATAAAGCTTAATATACTTAAACAGTTAAACTCTATAAGAATGTTGCAAGAAAATCCCAAACAAAAATACTACTTTCTAGTTACCAAATAGCAACAAAAATTGACTTTTCCTACCCTCTTCATGTTTCTTTTCCACTTCTCATTGATAAGTTCTAATAAGACAAATCTATAATTCCTCCCTTTTTCTCTCTACTTGATCAATAATCATGTTCTTCTTTTACTGAACCTTGGAAGACATTTCTTATGCAGCCTAGGATTTGATTTTGAAACTAAAAGACAAACAATCATTCATTTATAAGCTATTTTGGTTGTACAAATTTTAAATTTAATTTCCCTTAAAACCAAATAGATTATTAGACAGATATGCATGAACCTCAGATGAGATGAACCTCATACCACTAGCTATTTTGCACAGCTTAATGATTATATGTGCTAAAGACAAAAACAAATGGAGATGCTTAAAACTTATCAAAGATCTGTAAAAGATTTCATTAACCCACTTGGAATCCAAACTAACATGTATTTAGCCCAGGTTAGAGAAATTTCCTAGTTATATTTCTCCAAATAGATAACACAGCCCTGTTACAACATATACCTTACAAGATACAATTTTCTCTTCCTCTTTTTTTCTTCATTTATTTAAATTATATGCACACACACATACACACAAAAATATGAGAGCCAAGAGCAGTTATTCTGTAAGGAACACTTTCTTAATCTCCATACCAACTTCTACTTTCTGAGTTTCATGAGTTATATTAGATATAAGTTTACAGCCTAAGTTATCTACCAGTATATGTGTATTCATTCTGTTTATAGCAGTAGTAAAAATATCTTTCTGTAATGCACTTTCAGCTATGCCCTTAAGACTTGAAAATTTATAGAAAATATTTGTGTGATATTGAAAATGTAACAACAGACACATATTGGTGTAGGTTCCTTAACATTTAAAAAATAAATAAATCCTAAATAAGGAGTAACAAAAGCAACAGTGTAACACTAAATCTTCGAGAAACACTGCTAGAACCATTGGAGTTAAAATATAATTTCAGCTGCATCAGGGAAACATAAATCAAGAATTTGATTTTGAAGCTTCTCTCCAGTTAATATACAATATGGACTAGCATCCTAGAAACACCAATGACTCAAGAAATCAAGGAAACTGGGACAAAATAAAAAGGACTTTTGGAAAAATATATAAGAACCACATATATATACCACTTCAACTGATTTATTGACCACAAATGAAAATATTGAAATGACTTTCACTATCAACTAAAATTGACTGTCAAGAACAATACCGCAAATGAGGCTACTTGAAGAAATTTCATGCGAAATTAAAAAAAATTTCCCACTTAATCTGGGATTCTGTCACTACCTTAAAACAAAGCTGCTTATAATTCACTAAGCCTATTAGCAATTTTGAGTTGTTACAGTAAAAATGAAACTATATATATATGTATATATAAATGAGAATAATGAGTTATTTTTACCTAAATATCTCTCATTTGTTAACACTCATTTTTACATTTACATAGTAGACTAATTAAAGGTTATATCTACAACTCCATTTTTATTAGTTTGTGGCTTATCTTTTAAAAAGAAAAAGTTTATTTCTTTTGACAGAGACTTCACTCAAGGTATGGACACACAAAAATGAAAGAAAAAAGAAGATATACTAACCCAACACCTATAATTAAAATAGAGCAGAAAGAACAACACAAACTAGATAGCAAATCAAACTAAAGAGAGTGCAAATTTCTGCAGAACAAAATACCACAAAAATGAAAAGGTGCCACTATATATACAAGACCAATAAACAACAAGAATAGTAAAGATAAAAAAAACAACCAGAAATCTTGCCTAGCTTCTACGTTTTAGATATCACATATGGGTCATATTAAAGCAAAAGTAACTAAAACAGAGAAAACCCATATAAAAACCATATATAATGAATGGGATTAACCTCTCCAATACGCGGGCTCACAAAATTTAGGTCTTCTTGCAACCCTTTTAATGGTGGATCATAAGAGTTGTTGAGTCTAGTTTTTATCATGTTTTGGTGATGTTTTAGTAGTCTTTTATTTTGTTTTTCTATCATTTAGTGGGAGTTTATGCTTTTTTTTTCTGTCTTTGTGAATATCAGGAAGAATTGAGCTCTTGGAAGAAAATGTCAAAGAAATGGAAGAAATAACCAAGTTTTTCATCATATTTTGAGGAAGAATGGTTCTCAACATAATTTGGAAGTGTTGGTGAATTTTTGGGATAAAAACTCAAAAATTTGAGAAATCCCTTAAGAGCCACGGCATGAGCAAAGTAGAGACGCGGCTAGGTGGGAAACAGAACCAATGTTTTGAAGGAAATCCTAGGGCCGCGGCATGGCTAGAGAGGGTCGCGGCATTGAAGAGCATCAACCCAGATTTCGTCGACATGGGCCGCGGCATGAAAATGACCTTTTGCCCAGGAAATTGGACACGGGTCGCGGCATGGTGTATGTAGAGCCGCGGCCCGCCTCTTTAAAATTTGAGTCCTAGGTTTAATATGGCGAAAAAAGAGAAGAGAAAGGGGAGATGTACGGATTAGGGATGAGAGCTGGTTTTGAAGGCTGAAGACTTAGAGTATTTCTACATGTTTTTCTTCTTCTTCCTGATGTTATCTTTAATTTTTGTTGTGATTAGCATTATGACTATGAACTAATTTTTGTTTAGGATGTTTAATTGAATCACTTGAATCCCTGTTATGAACTAATGCAATTTCAATTTTCTTCTTCTTCAATCTTCTTCAATTCCATATAACCTGTTTTTATAGATTGATTATTGATTGGCCATCTTTAGTCATATACATATGTTTTTAAGTCAAAATCTGAGAAGTGAGATTTAATTCTGTTGTGGTTATATTGGACATAATTCTAATTTAGAACGAAAGTATCTGAATTAATTGTGTAACTGTTATTAAGTTGTCGAGATTAATGCTACCTTTGTGGTTCAATTTACCATAGAAATATAGGAAATTGTCACCTAGGTTGAGTTTATAATTCATAGTATGATTATAGGCTGCTGTATCAACTTGTTAATTGAATTAGGTAAAAAGAAGAAGAATCCACACTTTGCATTAGGGAATAATAGGGAGGATAGTTGATGAGATTAAATATCCTAATTGTTTCTCAGTGATTAAATTAAAAGTTTTTCTATTAGTTGTTATTCCATTCAATTTTCAATTATTGTTTCTGCACTTTATAGTTTCTCTTGCTGTTTTTACAAAAAAATCAAGAATTTCAATTCATCAAATAGAACAAGAAATTAATTGACTGGTAATTGATAAATCAGTCCTTGAGGACGATACTTGGTTTTACCATTTTATTACGAATTGCGACTGTGTGCACTAGCATAGCAAAAATATCGCAACAAGTTTTTGGTGCCGTTGCCAGGGACTGAAAATAATTATCAATATCAGTCTAATTAATTTTTATTCTAATTTGATTTTAATTTCTCTTGTTTTAATCTGTTTAGTTGCTTAATTTGTCTATCTCAGGTGAATTTTGGTATATGCGTGGGAGAAGAGGAAAAGACACACTTGTTCCTCTGAATCCTGAGATTGAAAAGTCTTGCAAGCAAATCAGAAAGAACAAGAGGGAGGCCCAGAAATCTGTGAAGATGGCACAAAATGAAGGGGAGGGCAGGAATGTTCTAATTCCTGGAATTGTACAAGGGGGTCAGGCTCAGAACAATGCTGAGAGGAGCCTGAGGGATTATGTACTGCCTACTCTGACGGGAGTACAAAATAGTATACGCCCACCAGCTGTAGAGGCCAACAACTTTGAAATCAAGCCCGCTATTCTACAAATGGTGCAGTCCTCTGTGCAATTCAATGGGTTACCTTCTGAAGATCCTCACACCCATTTGTCCAATTTTCTGGAGTTGTGTGGAACCTTCAGATATAATGGGGTGAGTGACGATGCAATTAAGCTGAGGCTTTTCCCATTTTCTCTGAGGGACAAAGCCAAAAGTTGGCTAAACTCGCTGCAGCCAAATTCTATTGTCACCTGGCAAGATCTAGCTCAGAAATTTTTGTCTAAATTCTTCCCTCCGTCCAAAGCTGCTAAATTGAGGGGAGAGATCAATAAATTTTGTCAGAATGACGGAGAGTCATTGTATGAAGCTTGGGAACGGTTTAAGGAACTCCTGAGAAGATATCCTCATCATGGCATTGAACAGTGGATGCTAGTACAGAATTTCTACAATGGTTTATGTCCTACAACCAGAACCTTTATTGATGCTGCAGCGGGTGGCACTTTTTTGAGCAAGAGTGCAACTGGTGCTTATGAGCTGCTAGAGGACATGGCCACAAACAATCATCAGTGGTCTGAGGAAAGATCATCAGGAGTCAGAAAGGTAGCTGGGGTGCATGAGCTGGATGCAATCACTGCTCTAACAGCGCAAGTAGCCTCTTTGACAAAGTAGTTAAAACAGAGCAGTGTATCTGCTAATGCGGTTCAGATGGCAATGAGGTGTGAAATGTGTGGTGGTGCTCATTCTGTAGATCAATGCCCTATCTATATGAATAATAACACCCCAATGGATCATGCTCAAGTTCAAGCAGTGGGAAACTTTCAAAGGCCACTCAATAACCCATTCTCCAATACTTACAATTCTGGGTGGCAAAATCATCCCAATTTTTCGTGGAAGAATAATCAAGGCCAACAACCTCAGTTTCAGAGCCAATTTCAGAATAACATGCCTCAGCCACCTATGTATCAAGCTTCGTCATCACAATAGCCTAGGCCTCAACAATCAATGCCTCAACCTGAGAGGCCTAATGAACTGCAAGCTGCCTTGTTGACTCTCACTAATACTCAGACTCAATTTATGACTGAGACCAGATCCTCTATTCGAAACCTTGAGACACAAGTTGGGCAGTTGGCCAATATGCTCAATAACAGACCCCAGGGAAATTTGCCCAGTAATACTGAAGTCAACCCCAAGGAGCAAGTTCAGGTAATTACTCTAAGGACTGGGAAGCAAACTGAGCAGCCTAGACCTCCACAGGCAGTGATTCAGAATAAAGAGATGGGTGAACAGTCTGATTCAGAAAGGGTTACTGAAGACCATCAGCAATCAGAACACAGTCCACCAGTTGTTATTGAGCAGCCAGTTCGAGTTCCATACCCTCAGAGGCTTAGAAAGACTACACTTGATAAACAGTTTTCTAAGTTTCTAGAGGTGTTTAAAAAGCTGCACATAAACATTCCTTTTGCTGAGGCCTTGGAGCAGATGCCCAGCTATGTTAAATTCATGAAGGAGATTCTGTCAAAGAAAATGAGGATGGAGGACTATGATACTGTAGCACTCACTGAAGAGTGCAGCGCGATTTTACACAGGAAGTTACCCCAAAAGCTGAGAGATCTGGGGAGCTTCACCATACATTGCACCATTGGCAAGTTTGAATGCAAGCACTCCTTATGTGATCTGGGGGCAAGTATCAATCTGATGCCCTTA
Source organism: Humulus lupulus (assembly GCF_963169125.1). Classification (NCBI taxonomy): domain Eukaryota; kingdom Viridiplantae; phylum Streptophyta; class Magnoliopsida; order Rosales; family Cannabaceae; genus Humulus; species Humulus lupulus. The sequence continues at coordinate 146,652,950 of NC_084798.1, read as the reverse complement.
TCTGTGTTTAAAAGACTTGGTTTGGGGGAGGCAAAACCAACAACTATCACTTTACAGCTCGCAGACCGATCGTTAACACATCCACGAGGTATTATTGAGGATGTTCTTGTGAAGGTGGATAAGTTCATATTTCCAGCTGACTTTATCGTTCTCGACATGGAGGAGGACACAGATGTCCCAATTATTCTCGGTAGGCCATTTCTAGCCACAGGCCAAGCTCTTATTGATGTTCACAAAGGAGAGCTTAAGCTTAGAGTTCAAGGAGATGAGGTGGTCTTTAATGTCTTCAAGTCTATGAAGTATCCGGTGGCTAGTGATAGTTGCTTTAGTGTGGATGTGATAGAAAAGGCAGTCTCCAAGAGAAGGATGAGCAGTGATGCCTTAGAGGCAGTATTATTGGGTGATGAGGGCGATGATGATGATGATGCTGAGATCATAGAATGTGTAAACTAGATAAACTCTTTCTTACCATATTGGAAGAAGTTTCAAGAATTAGCAGATGCGACTGATAAACCGCTAACCTCCATTCAGCAGCCACCGCCGTTGGAATTAAAGGTCCACCCAAATCACTTGCGATATGCTTATTTGGGAGAGAATGAAACTTTACCTGTCATTGTGTTAGCTGACCTGTCAAAGATAGAATTGGAGAAACTGTTGAGGGTTCTAAGGGAGCATAAATTGGCCATTGGGTGGACCTTGACAGATATTAGAGGAATAAGCCCATCGACAGTGATGCATAAAATTTTATTGGAGGATAATATCAAGCCATCCATGGAGGCCCAGCGGAGACTCAATCCATCCATGAAGGAAGTAGTACTGGAGCAAATTCTTACATGGTTGGATGTTGGGGTGATCTACCCAATTTCTGATAGCGCATGGGTGAGCCCTGTGCAAGTGGTACCTAAGAAGGGTGGAATGACTGTGGTGAAAAATGAGAACAATGAACTCATTCCAACAAGAACTGTAACGGGGTGGCGGATTTGTATAGACTACCGCAAGCTCAATAAGGCAACAAGGAAGGATCATTTTCCTTTGCCTTTCCTTGATCAGATGCTTGACAGATTGGCAGGCCATTGCTACTACTGTTTCTTGGATGGGTATTCTGGGTATCATCAGATCGCTATTGCACCAGAGGATCAAGAGAAAACAACCTTTACATGTCCTTATGGCACATTTGCTTTTAGGAGAATGCCATTTGGACTATGCAATGCCCCTGCAACATTTCAACGATGCATGATGGCCATATTTTCATACATGGTAGACCGGTGTATTGAGATATTCATGGATGATTTCTCTGTTTTTGGCTCATCATTCGACCTCTGTTTGGGTAACTTGGTGAACGTGATGCGTCGTTGTGAGAAGGCTAATCTGGTGTTGAATTGGGAGAAATGCCATTTTATGGTGAAAGAGGGGATTGTTCTTGGCCATAAAATTTCAAGTGAGGGAATTAAGGTAGATAGAGCAAAAATTTCTACCATTGAAAAGCTGCCTCCACTAGTTTCAGTCAAAGGAATTAGAAGTTTTCTTGGTCACGCTGGGTTCTATCGAAGATTCATAAAAGATTTCTCTAAAGTGTCCAAGCCCCTCTCAAATCTGCTTATGAATGGAGTTATCTTTGATTTTAATGACGAATGTTTGAGGGCTTTCAATTTCTTGAAGGAAAAGCTTATTTCTGCTCCAATTGTGATAACTTCGAATTGGGAATTACCTTTTGAGTTGATGTGTGATGCCAGTGACTACGCAGTGGGAGCAGTTTTGGGACAGCGGATTGACAAGGTATTCAGGTCTATTTATTATGCTAGTCGGACTCTAAATGATGCTCAGCTGAATTATGCTACTACAGAAAAAGAGCTGCTAGCTATTGTGTTTGCTTGTGACAAATTTAGACCATATCTGATTGGTAACAAAGTGATTGTCTACACTGATCACTCTGCTATTAAATACTTGATGTCAAAGAAAGATGCCAAGCCCCGCCTAATTAGATGGATTCTTTTGCTTCAAGAATTTGACATGGAAATTCGTGACAAGAAGGGGAGTGAGAATGTGGTAGCTGATCATCTCTCTAGACTTGAGGTGGAGGAGACTTAAAATAAGAAAGCGGTGCAAATCAATGATCACTTTCCTGATGAGCAGTAGTTTGGGGTGAGTGAGACTTTAGTTGTCCCTTGGTTTGCTGACATAGTGAACTTCTTGGTTGCCAAGATTGTGCCTCCTGAAATGTCAAAGCAGCAATTAAAGAAATTCTTTTCTGAGGTGAAACACTACTATTGGGAGGAACCGATTCTCTATAAGCACTGTGTTGATCAGATTATCAGAAGGTGTGTTCCTGAAGAAGAGATGCAGTCCATTCTTAATCATTGTCACACTCAACAATGTGGAGGGCACTTTGGAGCATCAAGAACGGTGACCAAGGTATTACAAAGTGGTTTCTATTGGCCTTCATTATTCAAGGATGCCAATGTTTTTTTCAAGGCTTGTGATAGATGTCAGCGAACTGGTAATATCTCGAGGAGAAATGAAATGCCTTTACAGGGGATTCTTGAAGTGGAACTGTTTGATGTATGGGGCATCGATTTCATGGGGCCTTTTCCACCATCTTACAACAATGAATATATTCTATTGGCAGTGGATTATGTATCCAAATGGGTGGAGGCTGCAGTAACTAGAGCCAATGACGGTAAAACTGTGCTTAATTTTCTGCATAAACATATTTTTACTAGATTTGGCACTCCCCGAGCTCTGATTAGTGATGAAGGGAAACACTTTGTGAATAAACAACTTGATGCATTGCTGGCTCGCTATGGAGTATATCATCAAAAAGCTTTGCCTTACCATCCTCAATCAATTGGGCAAGCTGAAGTTTCAAACAGAGAAATCAAAAGCATCCTTGAGAAGACCGTTGACAGTTCGAGGAAAAATTGGTCGAAAAAGTTAGATGATGCGATTTGGGCTTACAGAACTGCATTCAAAACACCAATAGGCATGTCTCCTTACAGGTTGGTGTTTGGTAAAGCATGTCATCTACCAGTTGAATTGGAACATAGGGCATTCGGGGCTATGAAAAAGTTGAATTTTGATTGGAGTGCCGCTAGTGAACGAAGGCTGTTGCAACTGAATGAACTTGACGAGTTCAAAAATGAGGCTTATGAGAATGCCTAGATTTATAAAGAGAGAACAAAGGCTTGGTGTGACAATAACTTAATCAGAAAAGAGTTCCAACCAGGGCAGCAGGTACTTCTTTTTAATTCAAGACTGCGACTGTTTCCTGGCAAATTGAAGTCAAGATGGTCAGGGCCATTCACTGTTGTTCAAGTTTTTCCATATGGTTCTGTAGATGTTCGAGGCAACTCACATGATTCCTTTAAAGTCAATGGTCAGAGATTCAAGCCCTACTTGGGTAGTAGTTTTGATCAAGCGAAGTCTATCCTCCTTCTGAAGCCTCTCTGAAGAGGGGTTCAGCGTCCGGCTAAATGATGTTAACGACAGCACTTGTAGGAGGCACCCTATGTTTTACTTGTTATTTATTTTACTTTTGTATTTGTAAACAATGGATTTTTGGTTTATCTTTGGACTGTTAGAATCGTGAAAAACGTGAAAAATTTAAAAAAAATAAAAAAAATAAAAAAAATGGAGAATCCTTAAGGGCCGCGGCATAGCCATATAATGTCGCGGCATTGGGGGTTCCAGAGGCCCACGAATTTTGAAGTCTAGGGGCGGGCCGCGGCATGGATGAGGAGGGCCGCGGCATTGAAACCCAGTTTTTCCCAGAAAATCGAGGCGAGCCGCGGCATAGATACCATGATGCCGCGGCATTCTAGGCTGAAAAGTTGATGCGGGCCACGGCATGGTCAAAGTAATGCCGCGGCCTGTGTACGACATCTGGGGTAAAAAGCCCTAAATCAGCCATATTCTCATTCACTTTCACTTTCACAATCTACCATCCTACTCAAACCTCATTTTCTCTCTAATTCTTGAGACTTCCATCAGCCAAAGAGACAAAAAGAAGAAGTTTTGTGCCATTCAAGTAAGTGTCTCATATCTATTCTAGTGTTTTTGATTGGAGAATAGATTACATTGTGGTATTGTGGATAGTCCTATGCTTTTCTTGTGAGACATTTAAGGGGTTTGTCAATTGTTTTTCTGGGAATTAGTGGTTGGGCTGTTGATTTTGTTAATCAGAAAGTTTTGGGGGAGTGACACCAAGGGGAAATTGTACTTAAGTTCTTGAAAACCAATTAGGGGGTTTAGTTTGTTCTTGTTTTGAAAGACACAATGGGTCCTAAGAGAAATCCTCCGAGAGGTACCTCCTCAAAGAACGCCTCCTCATCCCGCACTCAACCACCACCAACACCACCAGCCCCGACTGATTATGACACGAAATTATTTGTCAATAAGGAGGCAGTTGACTTGTTTAAAAAGATTCATAAGAGATCTGTGGTAAGGGAAAGGGGATTTGAGCTTCATGAGGCAACCGTGGTACAAAACCCTGCCTATGATATCATTAGAGCTGAAATATTGCGACGTAATTGGGGTTTCTTTTGCGACTCTACCTATGTTGGACCAGTCAACTGCTCTCAGATGTATGAATTCTTTGCCAACTTCCCATATCTCGAAGCAGAACAGAACAATTTTGTCAGGGGTAAATTGGTGCCTACGACATCTTATTCATTTAACCAATTACTGAACCTCCCTTCATTGTCTGCACAAGAGGACGAACATTGGCAGTTGGCCTATTTTGATGAGCCCAACTGTGATGCTGTGGCTGCAGTTCTGAGTGTAGAAGGTGCACGTTTCAACTATCATAATGGAAAGCCCAAAGAGTTGTACAGGTGGCAGCTCATTCCAATTGCGAAGGCATGGGTTTATTTTGTAAGTTCACGATTATTGCCGACCTCTCATCTGTCTTCTGTTGATAGAGAGCGCTGCTTGTTGGTTTATGCTATCATGACCCAAATGAAGGTTGATGTGGGCCGAATAATTCGCTATAGCATTCGCAACATCAGCAGATTCAATACTATAGCTGGTGTTGCCCATGGTACCTTCCTCTCGACCCTATGCAACACTTATGAGGTACCAGTCTACCCAAGCGATCTAGTCCAGAGGCCAATGGGGGCAATCGATCAAACTATGTTTACGGCATTCCCTTCAGCCTCTCTTACACCACCTGCCTCTAGCCAGCAAAACAAGCGTAGCTGGGCTGATGAACCAGTGGACATTGATCCAGCTGAGGAAGAGGAAGCAGATGCAGCAGGTCCCAGTAACCCACCTTCGAATTTGGCGATTGGTGGACCGATTGATGAGCACACGCAGCGCACGCATGCTCGATTAGATTACCTTATTCAGCAAAATCAATACTTAATCCAATCGCATCATGCGCAAAATCAGCACTATAATGACTTCATGGTGCAACAAAATGAGTATGGGCGGGTTCACATTGAGGAGTTGAATGCTTTAGTAACGAGGTGGACTATGACCTCTGCTGATGAGAATTACTTCACTCCTCCGCCACAGTACTCTCCATACCAGTGGCCGCCTCCACCACCTCCTCCGCCATACTGATGTGGCGTCAGGTAAGTTCTCTTCCCTTGTCCTTTTCTATATCACATTGGGGACAATGTGCATCTTAAGTTTCGGGGGGGGGGGGGGGGGGAGCTTATTTTGTTTTATTTTTGTTTTGTGCATTGTTTAGTTTAGTTTTTAGTCTGTTGTATTATTTTCTGTGTTGTTTAGTGTAACTGTTAAACCATCATTCGTGTCTGTTGTTGCTTTGTCTTTGCTTGTGAAAAGGAAATTGAATTCAACTGTGTGCTTGGTTCAATTGTTTTAGAGTTTAATTTAAAAAGTTTTTGTGGGAAATTTTTAATATGTTTTGAAAATGCAACATTTTGGATTTTATTATATGTGTTTAACTAGGGTTGGTGGAATGACAATTTGAATTTGATAGAACTTGCATTATTTGGCCTTTGAGGCGAAATCCTTGATGACATGTGTTTAGAAAAGTGATTTAGGAAATTTTATTGGATCGATTGTGCCTTTCAAGCCAACCTTGATTTAATTATCCTTAGTTACCTTTTTTGAGCCTTAAACTTGGTTTTTGTTCTTGATTATACTATTTGAGCCTAAATTTCCTAACTTCATTATTATTTTTTCCTTTTCCTTTGTTATCATAAGCATATAATTTGTGGGAAGGAAGAACGAAAAATAGTGAGGTATTGGTATGATTTGAATGTAGTATGATTGTACAAAAAGAAGAGAGAGAGAAGTTTTTAGATTATGAAAAAAAAAAAAAACAAATCAATTTGTCACACTCCTTGATTTTATTTATATAGAAAATATTAAGTTTGGGGGAGTGTGATTTGAAAAAAAAAATGATATGAAAAGAAAAGAAGAAAATGATGAAAGTGTGGTAATCTCTCTCTCTAATTGTTAAAAAGGGTGATTTTGGGTGTGGTGAAGAGAAATTTGGCTGGTTTCAAGGTTTTTAAGCTTATGGTAACGATTGAGCCTAAATGACAATTTCATCTACCCTTGCCTAAGCCTAACACTATAACCTGTGAAAGTCCTTTTGATTTCAAAACACTTGTTATTGACATTAGTGGAGAAGGTCAAGTAATGCAAGCATATTGAAAAATTGGTTTGTGGAATTGTCTGGAATGAGTTGAGCACATATGATAGAGTCCAAGTGTTGTAGTCATTTTCGTGATATATTATTGATTTCCCTAATTGAACTTTACAAATTGGACTTTAAGGCAATTGAGCTGAAATTCTGGTTATAAATATTGCAATTGAGATTTCATGAGTTTTGGCAAAGCAGTGTAGATGGTAATGTTGGTTTAGCTTGTTCGTTTTGTGTTTGTTTCTTTTTGTTAGTTTAACTTGGTCTTTACTCGAGGGCGAGTAAAGGTTAAGTTTGGGGGAGTTTGTTGAGTTTAGTTTTTATCATGTTTTGGTGATGTTTTAGTAGTCTTTTATTTTGTTTTTCTATCATTTAGTGCGAGTTTATGCTTTGTTTATCTGTCTTTGTGAATATCAGGAAGAATTGAGCTCTTGGAAGAAAATGTCAAAGAAATGGAAGAAATAACCAAGTTTTTCATCATATTTCAAGGAAGAATGGTTCTCAACATAATTTGGAAGTGTTGGTGAATTTTTGGGATAAAAACTCGAAAAATTGAGAAATCCCTTAAGAGCCACGGCATGAGCAAAGTAGAGCCGCGGCTAGGTGGGAAACAGAACCAATGTTTTGAAGGAAATCCTAGGGTCGTGGCATGGCTAGAGAGGGCCGCAGCATCGAAGAGCATCAACCCAGATTTCGTCGACACGGGCCGCGGCATAGTGTATGTAGAGCCGCGGCCCACCTCTTTAAAATTTGAGTCCTAGGTTTAATATGGCGAAAAAAGAGAAGAGAAAGAGGAGACGTACGGATTAGGGATGAGAGCTGGTTTTGAAGGCTGAAGACTTAGAGTATTTCTACATGTTTTTGTTCTTCTTCCTGATGTTATCTTTAATTTTTGTTGTGATTAGCATTATGACTATGAACTAATTTTCTGTTTAGGATTTTTAATTGAATCACTTGAATCCCTGTTATGAACTAATGCAATTTCAATTTTCTTCTTCTTCAATCTTCTTCAATTCCATATAACTTGTTTTTATAGATTGATTATTGATTGGCCATCTTTAGTCATATACATATGTTTTTAAGTCAAAATCTGAGAAGTGAGATTTAATTCTGCTGTGGTTATATTTGACATAATTCTAATTTAGAACGAAAGTATCTGAATTAATTGTGTAACTGTTATTAAGTTGTCGAGATTAATGCTACCTTTGTGGTTCAATTTACCATAGAAATATAGGAAATTGTCACCTAGGTTGAGTTTATAATTCATAGTATTATTATAGGCTGCTGTATTAACTTGTTAATTGAATTAGGTAAAAAAAAGAAGAATCCACACTTTGCATTAGGGAATAATAGGGAGGATAGTTGATGAGATTAAATATCCTAATTGTTTCTCAGTGATTAAATTAAAAGTTTTTCTATTAGTTGTTATTCCATTCAATTTTCAATTATTGTTTCTGCACTTTATAGTTTCTCTTGTTGTTTTTACAAAAAAATCAAGAATTTCAATTCATCAAATAGAACAAGAAATTAATTGACTAGTAATTGATAAATCAGTCCTTGAGGACGATACTTGGTTTTACCATTTTATTACGAATTGCAACTGTGTGTACTTGCATAGCAAAAATATCGCAACAAGAGTCTATAAATTAAACCAGCCTGTAATCAAAAAAAGAGAGGAAAAAAAAATTAAGGCTCACGATTCATATGTGGGAAAAAGATACTAGAACAAACTGTACTGATGCAACTGATTTGTAAATGCTAGTATAAGCATAGTCCATGAAACACCACCATATCTAAACTATATTGTTGCAATGACAAAGACCTTGGGCAAAATAGGCTTACTCATTCAGTAGTGCACCTACACCAGTAAGAGTGTTTTCATTCATATATATTTGCAACTGTCTTCACTTTTATTAATAAGAAACAACACACTCTAAATCGTGTTGGAAACATTATTGCACACATAAATATAATAAGAAGACAAAGAAACTTGTCATCACCCATCATATTAAGAACATCAATGTATAGTTGCGTCAATTTGTAAAAACATGTGCTCTTCATTTTTAAGCATAAAAAATAAAGTTTATATTCTAGTAGAAAAAGATCATTGAGCTTTCATATCACAAGAAAGCTTAAAAGAATTATACATAACCTATAGGATTGTCATTATTATTTATGAGTATATCTCATACGGCAGATTAACACGAGCTCAACCAATTCCCACAGACAATCAAGCATTTGTAAACAATGATGATAATAATAATAAATGTAATTGTAAAAATAAAAAATTACCGATGATAAAAATCACAATCTCGATCATCTCTTGACATGGAATGCAAAAGGTTGTACATTTGTAGCATCATCTTCCTCGTCAGCTATCATAAACATATTGTCAGTAAAGTGAAAGCACATTTATCCTGAGAAATTTCAACTACATGCATATATATGAATAAGCAATGAAAAAATTATTAAAGGATAGAGACAGAGAGACAGAGAGAGAGAAAAAATAAAATTTCAAATTCAGTTACCTTCTCTGAGAAAAGATTAACACGAACAAAAGAGATCCATAAACACATGTAGTATAAGTGCATTTTGATGGGGTTGCAAAATACTGTGCCAAGTTATTAGAGATTTCATGTATAAAATACAATTAGTTTAATTTCCCAATAATTCACAACCAAAAACAAGGTAATGATTTATCTTTCTAATATTCCTGATGCATATGACCATCAAACTATCTTTATGGAACACAATAATCAAAAGGCCATGGAATGAAGCATATAGATATTGATCTCCATCTACAGATTAAATTTAAAAGGATAAATTAATAAGTTTCTTTTATCTGTTTAAAAGTAAACTATTAACACATTCGAAAGGCTGTGTCCTTTCATTATTGTTAAGGCCCTTCAATTAACCCTTAACAAACTTTCCACCTTTGCCATGATGTGCATCACTATTTTTTACTCCCATGATTTGCATGTATGACCAGAGGTAACTCTCTTGAGCTATAAAACATTTGAGACTTGAGTCTGTTAAAGAATTACTACCTGAGTCAAGTTTGAACATCCTAATTATAACATCAAACTACCAAAAGGTAAAAGAAATTGAGACTCGCCAACAAAGTAACAACAGTACTGCTTAAATCCAATATAAGCCTCAAAGCTTGTTCTCGAAAAGCCATCAGGTCAAGAAGCAGCTGATGCATTATAAAATATACACATATTAATCATAGTTAATTTGATGTCAAAATATTATAAAATAAGCTGAATAAAAATTTTCAACAATAAATAGGAGAAATCTAATGGATTTTCATAGTTCAAACTCCAAATAGTAAAGTTCACTTGAAACCTTGGAAAAGATTAGAACTCCTGGAATAATCACAACCATTTGTACCAATTCAATAACATTTCCAAACCAATGAACATAACATTAAAGGGTTCATAAAACAAAAAAAAAATCTATCACGCATGTGTGAGTGTGACAATGCATGTGCACAATGCAAGAGAAAGTTGGTGTTGAGATGGAGAACGAGAAAGGGAAAGACAGTCAGCAATCCTCTCTTTTCTAATGTTGTCCAAACCATCTTAATCATCACTAAAACACTATGACTAAAACTCCATAAATGTAAGACCACACAGAATTCTAAGTTAGCCCGAGCTTATTTGAATAATAAATTAACAATAGAAGTTCTCCATGAGCTAAGTAAACTATAAATAACATTAGACTTACAAATTGATAGTAGGTAACAAATCTAGTGTAAAATATGAAATAAGAAAAGAATGGAAGTAACCCATGTAGTACCTGAATCCACGGCTCCAAAGACTGCAAATGAAGTTCCGCATTATCATGTAAAGCATCCAAAGCAAACTTGTCAACCTGGAACCAGTATTCTCACTAGTTAATAAAATTCTGAAAACCCCACTTTGCGTTCTGCCAAACAAAATATCCAACATTCAAGTGAAAAATAAACAATTCTTACATGTTCAAGTTGTAATTTGCTAAAATGTTCAAGAAACTTCTTTGAGAGTAATACACCAAGTCTTGGATGGTTTAGAAACACGCCTGCTTTCCAAAATGCTTCTGAAAACACATGGCCAACGGGATCTAGGTAGTCCAATATTTGATTTAGCCTATACATTTTAGCCATAACACCTTTAGCAACTTCAGTAAGTTGAACTACCCATTGCATATTCAAACCCTTGTGCGACCCGACCTGTTACAACCAGAAGCAGGGCAATCGATTCTTGTAATGTTATCTTGAAGCTTTGAAGCAACGTACCTGGCCATGCACCCGGGACAGTAAGAATGGCTACAACCTTTGATGCTAAATGACTCACTTCCAAACTTGGGTTCCGCCCATATCTCGCAAACAAAAGATGGGTCGTTGTTGGAATTTAAAGACTGCCCGTTTTCGGAGCGTGGTGCGGCTAAGGCGCTCTAGGGCTAGCCACCGCTTGCAGACGAGGGAACAAGCGTCACAGCTGGGTTTAGAATCAAGCAGGCGGAAGAAGAAGAGGAAGACGGTGGCTGATATTGAAACCCTAACTGGGTATCGCTTGAGGGATGGTGAGAAGTGTGTTAGAAAACTGTTTAGAGCTTTGGAAATAAAAAAATAGAGGCAAATAAAAAAGTAAAATGCAGAAAATAATTTGGCTCCAAAATTTTGGTACCACCAATTTTGATAAGGCCAATTATTTTCCAGCTGTTATTTTATTATTTGATGTATTATAATACTTTTTAATACTATTATATTCATGTGTTATAGAAAGGGGTATTTGGTGTAGTGAAAACACTAACAATAACAATAACATACATTAATTCATAAACACCATATTTCATACATGCCTTTGTAATAATCCTAACATGTTTCTATCATTTTTCCTTTTATGCATATCATGATTCATTGGTACATAAAATCATATACATATTATCATTTTTTTTACAATCATCATTATTTCAAAACATACAAGAAAACAAACATGATTGAACTTTTTACCCCTAGGCCTAAACACTTAAGATCCACCATAAAACATCACAAAAATTCTCATCTACCTTCACATAAAACCTAGTATGCATCTATCATCATTTTTTCATATTTTACATAAATCAGTGATCTAAAATAATCATAGCAACATAAACATAAAATATAATCCTCATATAAATCCCATCAAACCCATTTTCGTCAATCATTCCCATGAGCCCTTTTAACAAAACATATTTCTTAAAAATACAAATCATAATCACCTCATCACCAACCTACAATAATCAAACCATTAACACCACCATAAACAACCTCAAAGATAAACCCATCAAAACTAATATATAGGCTAAGAAAAACCATTACCTCTCTTGATTGTTGAATCAAGAACACTTTAGCAAGAAAACCTTGTCACCTATAGAGGATTTCCAAACACCATACATCCAAAGAAAGAAAGCACAAAATCAACCTTAGATTAGAGATGAGGAGAAGATCCAAATGCACATATGTGAAACACTAGTAGATAGATTCTTACCTAGGGTTCGAAACCCTCTTCTTCTTCTCCTTCTCTTTCTTTTCTTCTTCCCTTCTTCTTCTCTCTAGAAATGGCAGCTCTTCATGCCACTCCCTCTCTCTCTAACCTCTCTATATGTCACGGCCAAATGGCCTATTTTCTTCATAATCCCATTTTTAATTCCCATTTCCATAAAGCCATCACCAAAAGGAAATGGTAAGTTTCCTTTCTTCTCTATTTTCTTTTATGATAATTTATTGGAATAATGGTGATTTCCCCAAATTGATTATCCTTATCCAATCTAGTTTTATTCTCCTTAAAAAAATGGAAAAAATATCAATTAATCCCCAAATTTTCTACACGCCACCTACTTGCCTCTTTTGTATTTTATTTATTATTTTCTTTCATTTAAATTAAATCAATCAATTAAATATAAAATATGGTAATTTAAAATGTGTAGAAAATCCACACATGTGCACCTTATTGCCATGTACTTGCACACACTAGATCACTAGGGTGCATCACTATCTACCATGCACCTTAGTGCATTCAACCAAATCTCACATAATCACATCAATTGTCACACTTATTTAAAATGTAACACTAATAGTAAAATAAACATGTTACACAATTATTCACTTATTAAAAGAAATAACCAAACAAACCATTAACAAATTTAAATTCAAAAAGATTATACCAAACAATTCTAACAATTAAATTAAATAACAAACAATCAAATAAAACAAACAACAACTAAATAAAATAAACAACATTTAAATAAAACAATTCATCACACTTAACATTTAAATAAAATAAATCACAAAATTTTTAATAATCTAAAAAAAAAAATTTGGTGCACTACATTATACCCTCCTTAAAAGGAATTTCGTCCCGAAATTTTTTCTTACCAAATAATTCAGGGTATCTTGCTTTCATGTCTTCCTCCAACTCCCATGTTGCTTCTCGTTCCGTACTATTCTTCCACAGGACATTAACTAGTGGAATCCTTTTGGATCTCAATTCCTTGATTCCCTTTTCTATAATGCGCTCAGGCTGTTCATCATAACTCAGGTCCTGCTTCAGCTGTAACGGCCCGTAACTCAACACATGAGAGGGGTCTAACAGATACTTATGCAACATCGAGATGTGAAAGACGTTATGCGTTTCAGCTAATGCTGGGGGCAGTGCCAAACGGTACGCAACTTTCCCTACTTGGTCCAATATCACAAATGGAACAATATATCTAGGGCTTAATTTCCCTTTCTTTCCAAAACGCATCACACCATTCATCGGTGAGACTTTCAAGAAAACAAACTCGCCCTCTAAAAACTCGATGTCCCTTCTCTTGAGGTCAGCGTAGCTCTTTTGCCTACTCTGCGCAGTAAACATCCTTTGGCGAATATTCTCTATCGCCTCACTGGCTTCCCTAACTGCTTCAGGACCTAAAATCTGCTTCTCCCCAACTTCATCCCAGTGCAAAGGAGATCTACACTTACGCCCATAAAGCATCTCATAGGGAGCCATCCCAATGGTAGATTGGTAACTGTTATTGTACGAGAACTCCTTTCCAAAAGTTTGATGTGAAAACTGACCCACGATAAGAAATTATCGATTTTGGCACCCCATGAAGTCTCACTATTTCACTAACATACAAGTCAGCATATTGATCCAGCGAGTATGTGGTCTTAACTGGCAGAAAATGGGCAGACTTAGTGAGTCTATCTACTATCACCCACACTGAGTCGTGCTGCTTGGTCGTTCTAGGCAACCCTACCACAAAATCCATTGTTATATCCTCCCATTTCCATTCAGGAATGTAGAGCGGTTGTAGCAACCCTGCTGGCCTCTGGTGTTCTGCTTTGACTTGCTAGCATGTCAAACATCTAGCGACAAACTCAGCAATGTCCCTCTTCATTCCATGCCACCAATATAATGCCTTAAGGTCTTGGTACATTTTCATGGACCCTGGGTGTAAAGAACAAGGCGTTGTATGCGCTTCTTTCATAATGCTTTCCTTAATTTCAGCATTGCCAAGCACACAAATCCTATCCTTGTATCTCAGCAATCCACCATTAGACATTGTGAAATCGTTGTTGCTACCTTCTTGTACCAAAGTCTCTTGTTTCACTAAGGCTTCATCCAATTTCTGTCCTTCTCGGATTTATTCTAATAGGGAGGATTGCAATGTGAGGTTTGCCAAACTTCCTGTCACAATTTCAATACCAGCATTTATGATCTCTTTTTGAAGAGGCATCTCTATTGTACTTAGTGCTGAGACACTCCCATGTCCCCGCCTGCTCAAAGCATCTGCAACCACGCTGGCCTTGCTTGGGTGGTATAGAATCTCGCAATCGTAATCCTTCACTAGTTCCAACCACCTTCGCTGCCTTAAGTTCAGCTCCTTTTGTGTGAAAAAGTACTTCAGACTCTTGTGGTCGGTGTACATCTCACACTTATCTCCGTACAGGTGATGTCTCCATATCTTGAGTGCGAACACTATAGCTTCCAATTCCAGGTTATGAGTGGGATACCGCTGCTCATAATCCTTGAGCTGTCTGGAAGCATAAGCTACCACCTTCCCTTCTTGCATCAACACGCATCCCAAGCCATTCTTTGATGCATCATAGTACACCACAAATTTTCTGCCCTAAGTGGGAATACAAAGGATAGGCGCGAAAATCAACTTATCCTTCATGGTCTGAAAACTTTCTTCACATTTTTCTGTCCATGCAAACTTCTGATGTTTCCGGGTTAAGTTGGTCAACAGGGTAGCGATCTTCGAGAAACCCTCAACAAACTTCCTATAATAACTTGCCAACCCTAAGAAACTCCGAACTTCTGAGGCATTCTTTGGTTGGGGCAGTCTCTAATGGCCTCGATCTTTGATGGGTCTACTGCTATCCCATTCTTAGAAATTATGTGCCCTAGGAAAGTTACCTGTTCCAGCCAAAACTCGCATTTAGAGAACTTGGCGTACAACCGATGTTCCCATAATCTGTTCAGAGTCAATCTCAAATGCTCTTCGTGCTCCTCCTTGGTCTTTGAGTAAATGAGGATATCATCAATGAACACTACTACAAACTTGTCCAAGAAATCCTTAAATACCTTATTCATCATATCAATAAAGGTTGGTGGGCCGTTGGTGAGTCCAAAGGACATCACTAAGAATTCATAGTGCCCATAGCGAGTTCTGAAAGCCGTTTTCGGAATGTCTCCCTCTTTCACTTTCAACTGATGGTTCCCAGATCGCAGATCAATCTTCAAGAACACTGAAGCCCCTTGTAGCTGATCAAAAAGGTCGTCTATCCTAGGTAAAGGATACTTATTCTTAATGGTGACCTTATTGAGCTCTTGGTAATCAATGTACATTCTCATACTCCCGTCCTTCTTCTTCACAAATAGGACTAGTGCTCCCCATGGCGAATGGCTAGGTCTTATGAACCCTTTGTCCAACAACTCCAATAGTTGGTCCTTAAGTTCCTTTAACTCTACCGGCGCCATTTGATAAGGTGCTTTAGAGATCGGTGCAGTTTGATGTGCAAGCTCAATTACAAACTCAATTTCTCTGTCCATGGGTAGTCCTGGTAATTCCTCGGGAAACACCTCCGGGAACTCACAAACAAAATGTACATTTTCTGGCTTTAGTTCTGACTCCTTAGACTTATCCACTACACTGGCAAGGAACACCGAACATCCATGTTGCATCATATTCCGTGCTTCCAGTGCAGATATTATGGGTGTTCGAAAACCTGCTACTTCGCCCCTAAAGGAGAAAACCTCTCCTTCTTTTGGCTTGAACTCTACTGTCTTCTTTCAACAGTCTATCGTAGCCCCATGTTTGGATAACCAATCCATGCCGAGTATAACATCATAATCTGGTATACTCAGTTCTATGAGATCTGCTGGGCACTCTCTACCCTCTACCGTTACAGGTGTTGAAGGTAACCATTTGTTTGAAAACATCATATCTCCTGATGGCAACAATGTACTAAAGTTATGTTCAAACATCTTATAAGGCATATTCAGTCTATCAATCACATTCATGGAACATAAGAATGAGTCGCTCCAGAATCAATTAAGACTCTACACATTGTACCAGATATAGGGAGCTGACCTGTAACCACGGTGTTGCTATTGGTCGCTTCATCCTGGGTTAAGGCGAAGACTCTAGCTGGCACCAGATTGCTGTTATTATTCTGTCCCGCCTTCCATTGTGGGCAATTCTTCCGCAAGTGTCCCATCTGGCCGCACTTGAAGCATTTGTTAAGAACGCCCTAAACTAATACTTAATAAAACATTCACATAACATTGTTTCGTAAAAGAAAATTGTTGACACCGTTTTTTGTCAACGGTGAATATAGAGCACGAAAACAATAAATAGTTATGGCTAGAAAAATACAATAAAACAAATAGGATTTTTTACGTGGTTCAGCAGTTAACTCTGTCTAGTCCACGAGTCTTTGTTATTAGAACTTAAGATGATTTCTGGAAATTCTTCAAAAATGAATTCTCCAGAGTTTCTCTCAAGATCACAAAATTTCGGTCATTTACAAAGGTACAGGACTTCTCTATTTATAGAGGAAGTCTCATAATACTATCCCACACGTCTCTGGGAAGTTATTCTTTATGTCAATAAATTTAATGGCTCTAAAAGCATGTAACTCCTATATACAAGGAAACGTCCCCTGAAGACCAGGGGCATATAACTGAATAATAAATATCCCTTTATTATAGGGAAGTTACAACAATAAATGTAGACTGCGTCTCTCCAAGTGACTCATTAAGATGTTCGAAGTTAGCAATCTACATCGTCAGTGCCGTGCCAACTCAGGTCTCTTAGTGATTTTCGAGTTGTAATATTTTCCCCGAGATCATGTGGTTTCGAGCTCATACTTATGTCAGGCTCGGAACTCCTGATCCGAGGCCACCCGAGAATAGACGTACTCCGATGTCTGTCTTTCGAGCTTGTGAGGACTTCAAGGCTACCATCTTCGAGGTTGCCACCTGCTTTGTAGGTTCGATGCCTAGGTTGCGGACACATGTTCTAGAAATTATGAGTTCGCACCTGACGAATCCAGCTTTCGAGATCACAATTCTCAAGGCTCGAAATCTGGGTATAACATTTTGCCCCCTCAAAAGTATTTGTTCGAATCCTATGAGAAGGAAACTTTTGAACTACTTTTCTCGGGAACTTCATAGTCACACACATTCGAATATGGACACGTGCCAACTGGGTATTGCCCACTCAAAGTACTCGAGTGCCTTGGAAACCTGCCCACGATCGTTCACCTGCCACCTTTTCGGTGCCATCTTGTCATTTGTCCCTGACCGTCAGATTTGACAAGGATCCCGATCAATGGTCCAAATCATTCCTTCTATTGTCATTTCTGGTAGCCTATATTTAAGGCTTCAATCATCTTCTTCCCCTCATTTCTACGTTTACCAGAAGAATAGAAAAAAGAGAAGAGAAAACCAGAGGCAAGCCCAGAAAGTGTTTGGTGTTACATGTTCTCTCGGCCAAAGAAACAAAGGACTGCCAGCTTGTTCGAGACCGTGAGATCATACCTGCAACCTCTTCTTCAATCAACGAGTTCTCTGAAACCGTCGCCTTCATTGTGTAAGTATATGATATATACATATTTTCTTTATCAGCTTCTGGCCCCTTTTTTTTTTTTTTGGAAATGTACTGGTTCATTTTGTAGTTTGATATACTAGGACGCTTTGACCAATAGGTATTCAGGTTTAGGTTTTCCCATTACTGGTTCTAAATCCAGTTTGTATGTAGAAGAAACCCAAAAATGGTTTCTTTTTTTTGGGTTTCCAAAAGTTAAAAAACGTATCTTGCACACCAAGATATTTGGTACAAAATCTTGGTTTTAAAGAATGAACGATACCCAAGACTACCATTTTTTAATAACCGCCACCTTTTTCCCTGATATTTTGGGATTATCAAAAATTAGATCCACTTCCCTCCTTTTTCTCATAGAATACACGTTCTGACCCCTAATCGGGTTTCCAAAATCGAGCTCGTCTCGTACCTAAGCACTTCCGAGCTGCTCATTTTCTTGACTCCTTGCATGCATGGCCCTCACCATTTTTTCTTTCTCGCTAGATGTCACAGAATCTGGAAAGACGATGGGGGTCGTTGCTTGCCATTCCGTACTTGCCAAAAACTCCGAGCCCAGAATCGCTGTTTTCTCATAACCAACGTCTGATTCGTGAATACGACCTCGCGCGCGAACAGGAAGAAATCCGAGCTCACTATCGCCGCTAAGTCGTCGAGGTCATAGAAAAGAAGTGAAGAATCCTTCGAGAGGTGCTTTTATCCGGAATCTGGTTCAGGGCCCAGACCAATCTCCCTTGATCCTAGGTTAAAAGTGACGATCGCAAACAACCCGGGAGAGCTTCAATTCTCACTGATGGGGGAGCCTTCTACCTCGCAGCCAAGGAGAGAATTTTTCGAGGCTGAGCACTACTGGAGCTCGGTTACCTCGCTAGGTCAGATAAACGATATCTTGGCCTTTCATGGTATAAGACTGTCAGGCTCGCTAAGGTGTCGAGCTCCTACCTCCCAAGAGCGAAGCTGCCGCGCCCCAGGAGATGGAAATCCTGACAACAAGCTGAGGTATGCGGCTTGGAGTCAGGAACATATGAAGGCAGGAGCGATCCTGCCTTTGAAGTCATTCTTCAAGGACTTCACAGACTTCGTTGGGTTGGCTCCATTCCATCTCAACACTAATTCCTACAGGGTTCTATCTGCCCTGAAGTCGATTTACAATGAGCTGATGTGGGAAGGACCCACGCCAGAAGAGATCTTGTATCTTTTCTGTTTGAAAAGCAATCCCTCCCGAGCTCGGGAAGGAGATGGCTTCTATTACCTTTCGAGCTACCCGAAGGAGAAAAAGATGTTTGAGGATCTTTCCAATCATCCTCCTTATTTTAAGAAGGCCTTCTTCTGGACGGATGGCCTGTCTCCATCACGATACTATTCCTTCAGACGGATCTATAAGTACCCAAACCTCCGTTATCTCTGTGCTCGAACTTTTGTCTATAGGCTTGCACTTAGTTGAGTTGTATTTTATTTTCCAGCCAACTATCATCGTCCCACTCCTTCTGACGAGATGAAGGAGCGTAGGGAGACCTTGCTCCAACTCCCTTATGGCAGGAGATCACCCTCATACCTTTTTCATGAAGGTAAACTTCGAGCTTGCGGGCTCTTGGGAGATGGCCAGTCCACCTCGGACTGGTCTAACAAAAAATACGACTGCTGGGAGATCGTGCCCTTGCCAACAGGCATCCTTCCCCCGAGAAGAGAGGTGAGGCCCCCGCCTCCAATTCGCCGAAGGAACCCGCATTCAGGGAATGAGGCCAACGATGAAGCCTCGAGCTCAGGCTCGGATGATCAAGGTACAGTCATCCTAAGCTCGAAAATGTGGTCCCCCACCTTACTAAAACACAAACCCGATAGGTTAGTGTTGTGCGAGGACGATAGGAACCACTTCTATGTGTGGACTTGGGTAGATGAACGGGTTCATAGGTTCGATAGCTGGCTCGGGAAATACAATACTATGTATAGCCTAAACGAGGTATGGA
Organism: Humulus lupulus; assembly: GCF_963169125.1. Lineage (NCBI taxonomy): Eukaryota > Viridiplantae > Streptophyta > Magnoliopsida > Rosales > Cannabaceae > Humulus > Humulus lupulus. The sequence continues at coordinate 146,633,249 of NC_084798.1, read as the reverse complement.
ACGAAATATTCGTCCAATACGGAACCAATGACTACCTTTCGAGGTTGACGTCTACATATAGGGAAGGTACTCCCCCCACCTCTTCTGAAGATGGGGGAATTTCTTGGTCTCCGAGCTTAAGCTCGACAGAGAGTTCCAGTTAGGTTTTTCTCCACTTGCCCTTTTTATTACTTTGCATACTGGTGTGATGTTGAGTTACTTTTTATATATTCCTTTCTTTTTTGTTAACTCTACTGCGGTGTGACTGTGTAGGTGAGATGGACTCCGACCTCGACAATATCCTCGAGAGTGGCGGTACCAAGAGGAGCAAGCGCCCCTGGGGATCACGAAAGATTGACCGACCTGCCAAGGTCCTTAAGAGGACCGAAAAGACACCTCCTCCCCCAGCTCCGCCTGTCACGAGCTCCACTGTGGTTCCGACTTCACAAGTCGGTGCCTCCATTATGGCCGAGCCTCAACCTCCTGTATTGGTTCACCCGACGCTCGGTCCACCTCCTAAAAAGCCTTCTGCTTCTCTAACTCACAAGTTGTCAGTTTCTACTCACGTTGAGGAGTATGTAATTGACAATGCTGCTGGATCTCATGGGGCTACGCTGGGCTCGGACGTCTTGTCCCAAGTGGGCCAGAGCTTTAGCAGTTTTGATGCTCCCCAATGGAAATTTTTGAACAACGCCCGAGACTGCACCGCCCCCTACGAGAAGAGTATCGAGCTTGTCGCCGCGGTAACTTTTCTTTTTTTCTTCGCCTTTAGCTATATTTATAGACGATCCGAGTGCTAATGATGATTTTTTTTTTGTGTGCCAGACTCTTGCTGTTTCTGCCCAGCTTAACTATAAGTTGAACAATGAGATCCATTCGAGCAAATCCTATGCTCAGGAGGCGAAGGATCTTCAACTCAAACTGAGTGATGAACTAAGGGCAGCAAATGCAAAGCTTGAGGTAGGAGCCGAGGAGCTTAAGGCCAAGGCATCCGAGCTTGAGAAGCAGAATGCTAGGCTCGCAGAGCTTAAGAAGAAGAATGCTAGGCTCGTGGAGCTTGAGAAGGAGAACACTCGGCTCCAAGAGGCTAATAAAAATCTCGAAGAAGACAAGGCCGCCACTTTTGATATAATTGACGGTGAAAAGGCTCGCCTCCTTGCTAATTACAAAGAGAAAAAGGACCAGGCGGTTGATCTGGCAATGTACAGGATATGGGCCAATAACGACGACCTCGATACCAGCTTCCTAGGCCCTCTTGAGGCAAAGCTCCTAGATAAGTGGAATGCTCGGCTTGAGGCGGAGGAGGCTACTCGGGAGGCCGATAACGAGGCTGCTCAGAAGGATAGTCATACTATTCATCCTGAGGAGTCTAGTGTTGCTGGTGCTGAGAAGGCTAAGGAGACTGTTCCTTCTTGAAACTCATCTCGGGGCTGCATCCCTTTATTTTTATAATTGTTTTATTTTATGCCCGTAGGGCTGATACAATTTCTTTTTCTTTTCTTTTAATACTTATGCTTTTCATTTCTTGGTTTGAAATATTTTGCACATTTTATATTAAAGAATCGCGTATGTTTATTTATTCGTACAAACATAGTTTAGATTTAGGCTTGAGGCTCAATGCATTCATGCATAGTTTGCTCGAATTATCCGCTTCCGATCTCGTTATTCATCAAGGTCGGATATTACTTTAACCATGAACCCGAAAGTACTTGTATGGTGTGTAATGCAAATGGTTTAGTTATATCTTATTGTTTAGTTACTTTTTCTCGTCCTCGGTTATCTCTCCGAGGTTATGAGTTCGAAAATATATTTTATAAGATACTCCAGCCTCGATCTCGACTTATCTTGAAGTAGGTTTATGTTCCAACTTATCGTCGATTAGTTTTAGCTTGTTTGTTCCAAACCTTTTAAGGTTGTGATTGGTTTGTAATCCATACACTTATATGTTTTTGATAATTTGGTTTTATCCAAACTACCTTAGCTCGCGCATTTGGTTACATCCAAACACTTAAGTTTTTAATAATTTGGTTATATCCAAATTGTCTTAGCCCACGTATCCAAACACTTATGTTTTTCGTATATCTCAATTTATTTTTCATGCTGGTGGTATTTATATATATACCAATGATGCCCCCTTAATATCCTATGAATGTGACCATAGGTTATTAGATTAAGAGGGATTGGAAAAATAAATCATATCAGACAAAATAACACTTTATTTAATAAAATCCAAGAGTAGGCAAAACAGTACAAATGGACAAGCATGGTTACAGGCGACATCCTTCCTACACTATTGATAGTAAGGTCTTAGGTGTTCGCCATTCCATGCTCGCGATATTAGGCTCCCATCCAATCTCGCTAGCTTGTAGACACTAGGCCGGATAACTGACTCTATCTGGTATGGTCCTTCCCAATTTGGCCTGAGCACGCCAGCTGCTGGATCTCGCTTTGCCAAAAATACACGCCTTAGCACCAGACCTCCCACACCGAACTTTTGATCTCAAACCCTCTTGTTGAAGTACCTGGTAGCTCGTTGCTGTTAGGCAGGGTTCCTCAGCTGAGCTTCGTTTCTTCTTTCTTCGATCAAGTCTAAGGTTTCTTCGAGCTGAGTGTGGTTCGAGC